>NC_060271.1:121845739-122048497 GCF_021613505.1 Equus quagga | reverse complement strand
ATTTTTCTCACCTCCCCTAATAAAAACTCCATACCCCTTAGCAGTCACTCTCCATTTTGCCTCAATCCTCCAGCTCCTATCAACCACTAATTTATTTTCTGCCTCTATGGATTTGTCTATTCTAGATATTTCAAATAAATGGGTTATACCTCTTTTTCTCCATCTGCTCCTAGCATATAAATCTCAGTTTTATTATATGGTTTAGTCAGAGAAGCAGACCAAGGGAGGGGCTCTATAACTAGTAAAGTTGGAGGGAGGGGTTGTGGTAAAGAGAGTGCACTTCAGGAGCTGACGTTTTTGATCTGCTGTTAAATGAGAATGTCTGGAAGTGGGGGCTCAGGTGGCAGGAGTGTGTGAAAGCTCTCCAGGTGAGTCTAATATGTAGTATGGTTGCAACCCACTGTTTCACATTATCCAAGAATATATTTTCCTTTAGGCAAGAGGTAGAATCAAATCATTTTGCAGTTCAGTATCTACCCTAGAAAGATGATAATCAAAGCAGTGTTTCTCAAAATATTTCTTAAAAATACAGATAATGGACCCTCACCCAGGACATGCAAATCAGAATCTCTGGGAAGGTGAGGGTGGGGGCCGGGGGTGTTGGGGTTGGGTCTTGAAAATCTGCATTTTTAACAAGTTCCCTGGTTGCCTATTATGATCGCTTAAGTCTGAAAACTTATGTGGGTGGATTGCAACCCTAGCTATCTATTAGAATCTCCTGGCGAGCTTTGGAGAAAACCTGATGTCTGAACCCCTCCTCCTAGAGGTTTTCATTTAATTGGTCAGGCAGAGGACCCAGGGATCAACAAGTTTAAAAGCTCCCCAATGAAGTCAATGTACTGCTGGGATTAAGAACCTCTGAACTAGAGGCTATGTGTGTTAGTAAACCAGTAAACTTAAAATGTGAGAGGAAAATTCCTCTAGCAACCATGTGGACAAAGACTCCACCCCTCTTGCTTATTGGTTACACAGATTTCCAATTGCAAGATTGTTAAGCAAATTAGACAAATATGGAACAATGGTAAGTGCTGAAAATCTATGGCAAACTGATCTTTACTAGTATACCCAAGGATTAAACACTACATGCATTTCCATTAAAACAGGAACATGACAAGCATGTTCACTATTATTAAACATTTGTTCTGGAAGTTTTGACTAATTAAAAAAGGCAAGACAAAAAAAAAAATAGAGGCAGAACTAGTGAAACAGGTTAGCAAAATTTTCATTTTCTGATGATAACAGTCTTTGCCTAGTGATCCTAATGTGTAATGAATAAGAATGCTTAGCAAGTTGATAAGATATAAAGCAAAAATTCAAAAAATACTACCTTTCCCATATTTTAACATTAAGCAATTAGGAAAAATAATAGAAGATGATGTCATTCATATTAGCAATTAAAATAAATCTTAACAAGAAATCAAAAGATCTATAAGACAACCACAGGGGAAGGTGTCAAGATGGTGGTGTACGCAGACCCTGAACTCACCTTCTCCCATGGACACAAAAAGTTACAACTACTCTTGGAACAGTTACCCCTGAGAGAGAACTGAAAACTGGATAAAAAGAACCCCCACAAAAAGGGGCAGTGCTGACTGAGGTGGAAGAGGCATAAATTCCTTTCTGGAGAGAAAAAGCCACCTTTGAGCCATGGCAATTCATGGCCAGCCAGGAGCAATCTTAATATACGTAGCCTTTCCTGGAGGTGTGGGGGATCTGACCAGGGGAGCATTATCACCATAAGCAGCTTTTGGACTCAGCACAACTGAAACAGGTATCATAGTATCTGTCTGTGCTGGCTGTTAACTACAATGGGGATTACCCCTAGAAAAGCCAGTGAACATAAGGGAAAAAAGCTTGCTGTTAACGGGCTCCCATGCAAATTCATTTATTTTGGAAAGCAACCTAAAATCACCAGAAAGAAAGGTGCACAGTCCTTTGGTGAAAAGAGACTCACCTGATAGGCTCTCAGTGCATTGCAGTGAGAAGTGAGACCTCCTCAGGGACTTAGACATTGGTGGAAGCCTTTATTGTGACCTAGTACAGGCAAGCTGACATAGATGCTGGCAAATGCCATTGGAGTTCTTCCCCTGGCCTGTTAGCACAGGGGTCTGCCCCACCCACTAAAGCACCAATTTAATCTAACTCAGGCAGCCTGTCCTAGGGTCTGGTCCCACCAAACAGCAAGCCCTGGGGAAAATTGTAGGCCTGCATGTGTGGGGTGCCTGGAACCTTTGCAGCCCAGTGAGTGGGCCCACCTCTGTGGGGAAAGGCATGCATGAGGAGAGAGCCTGCATTGGTGGAGTGTGTAGGGCCTCTTCAATGGGGCGAATGGATCTGCTTCAGTGGGTTGAGGCATGCACATGGAGCAGGATTGTGTTGAAAGGGTATGTGGCCTTGAGGGTAGTGGGGCTTGTCAGCTGCAGCAGACTTTTGTTACTTAAACAGCCACATAGGGGATTGGCCCCAACTTCAAAAGCCTGAGGAAGTTGGGTGCTCCCATGCCTGGGGCTGGACCCACTCAGCTGCAGTCCAGGGAGAGCCGACAACAGCCTTGCAGGCCCAAGGCCTACAACAAATATAAGCCCCTGAGCCTAGAAACCAACCATGCTGGGAGCCTACTCACTTAAAAGAAAAACTGCAACAGGAATGTGCTATTAATTAGACATTGCAGCCAACTGTGCTGGGGTTCCCCATGCCCAGTAAAGTGAATTAAAGGTCTGTAGCAGCCACATGCAGCTGAGCATTACAACCAGCTGGCCAGGGGGATAGCCTAGCCTCACCAAGAACCTGCAATAAGAGCAACCCTGCCACAACAGAAGAACAAACATAGCACACATAGGGGACACTCCTGGAACATATGGAACTGTTGATGACATGGAAGCACATTGCTGGGCCCTGTAAGGTGTATCTTACATAAGGCCACCTCTCCAAGATTGGAGACATAGTTGACCTACCTAATACATAATATAAGCACAGAGAAAGAGGCAAATTGAGGAGACAAAGGAATATCTTCCAACTAGAGGAATAGGATAAAACCCCAGAAAAAGAACTAAATGAAACAGAGATAAACAATCTGCCTGAGAAAGAGTACAAAGTAATAGTCATAAGGATGCTCAGTCACCTTGGGAGAAGAACTCAGTGAGATGAACTCAGTGAGAACTTCAACAGAGAACTGGAAAATATAAGAAACAACTAAACAAATGAAGAATACAATACTGGAAATGAAAAATTCACTAGAGGGATTCAATAGCAGAGCAGATGGTACAGAATAATGGATCAGCTAGCTAGATGAAAGTCTAGAGGAAATCACCCAAGCTGAAGAGATAAAAGAAAAAATAATTTAAAAGAACAAGGACAACATCAAGTACACTAACATCCATATTATAGATGTCCCAGAAGGAGAAGAAAGAGACAAAGGGGCAAAGAATCTATTTGAAGAAATAATAGCTGAAAACTTTCCTAACCTAAGGTAGGAAACAGACATGTAGGTACAGGAAGCACAAAGAGCACCAAACAAGATAAACCCAAAGAAGCTTGCACCAAGACACATTATAATTAAAATATAAAGAATTAGGGGCCAGCTTGGTGGTGGTGTGGTTAAGTTTGGTATACTGCACTTTGGCAGCCTGGGTTTATGGGTTTGGATCCCGGGTGCAGACCTGCACCACTCTCAAGCCATGCTGTGGCAGCGACTCACATACAAAAAATAGAGGAAGATTGGCACAAGTGTTAGCACAGGGCCAATCTTCCTCAAGCAAAAAGGGGAAGATTGGCAACAGGTGTTAGCTCAGGGAAAATCTTCCTCATCAAAAGGAACAGGAATTAAAGATACAATCCTAAAAGCTGCAAGAGGAAGGCAATAGGTTACATACAAAGGAAACCCCATAAAGATATCAGCTGACTTCTCAGCAGAAGCCTTACAGGCTAGAAGGGAGTGGCATGATATATTTAAAGTGCTGAAAGGAGAAAACCTACAGCCAAGAATACTCTACCAGCAAGGTTATCATTCAGGATGGAGGAGAAATAAAGAGTTTCCCAGACAAGCAAAAACTAAAGGAGTTTTTCACCAAGAAACCAGCCTTACAAGAAATGCTAAACGGACTCATTTAAGTGGAAAAGAAAAGACCACAAACAGGAATAAGAAAATTATCAAAAACAAACAAAAAGAAAAAAACAATAAAATCAGTTGTAAAGGCAAATGTACAGTAAAGGTATCAGATCAACCACCTATGAAGCTAATATGAAGGTCAAAAGACAAGTACTAAAATTATCTATTTCCATGATAAGAGGTTAATGGATAGAGATGCACAAAACAGACGTTAAATATGATATCAAAAACATAAAATGTGGGAGGAGGGGAGTAAGAGAGTAGAGCTTTTCACAAGACGACAAACTCACTAAAGATTACTGTTTATGTGGGTTATTATATATGAACCTCATGGTAATCACAAACCAGAAGCCTATAATAAATACACAAAAAATTAAGAGAAAGGAACCCAAACATAATGCTAAAAATAGCTATAAAACCAAAAGGCAAGGGAGCAAGACGAGAAGAAAGGAACAGAGAAGACCTACTAAGAGACCCAGAAAAAAGGTAACAAAATGGAAATAAGTACATACTTATAAATAGCTACTTTAAATGTCATTGGACTAAATTATCCAATCAAAAGACATAGGGTGGCTGACTGGATAAAAAATCAAGACCCACGTACATGCTGCATACAAAAGACACACTTCAGACCTACAGACACTCACAAACTGAAAGAGAAGGGATGGAAAAAGATACTCCATGCAAATGGCAATGAAAAGAAAGCTGGGGTAGCAATACTTATATCAGACAAAATTTTAAAAGAAAAACTGTAACAGACAAAGAAGGACACTATGCAATGATAAAGGGAACAATCCAACAAAAGGATATCACACTTGTCAATATCTATGCACCCAACATAGGAGCACCTAAATATGTAAAGCAATTATTAATAGACATAAAGGAGAAATAGACAGCAACACAATAATGGTGGGGGACTTTAACACTCCACTTACACCAGTGGATAGATCATCCAAACAGAAGATCAATAAGGAAACACTTGCCTTAAATGACACATTAGACCAGATGGACTTAGTAGATGTATCCAGAACATTCCATCCAAAACCCACAGAATACACATTCTTTTCAAATGCACATGGAACATTCTCCAGGATAGGTCAGATATTATGCCACAAAACAAGTCTCAATAAATTTAACAAGATCAAAATAATACCAAGCGTCTTTTCTTACCACAAGAGTATGAAACTAGAAATCAACTACAGGAAGAAAATGGGAAAAGCCACAAATATGTGGAGATGAAATAAACTTCTACTGCACAATGATATGCTACTGCACAACGATTGTACCAATGAAGAAATCAAAGAAGAAATAAAAAAAAAACCTGGAGATAGACGACAATGAAAATACAACATGCCAAAATTTATGTGATACAGCAAAAGCAGTTCTAAGAGGGAAGTTTAGAGCAATACAAGCATACCTCAACAAACAAGAAAAATCCCAAATAAGCAATCTAACAGTGCACCTAAAGAAATAGGAAAAAGAAAAACAAAGCCCCAAATCAGTAGAAGGAAGGAAATAATAAAAACCAGAGCAGAAATAAATGCAATAGAGACTAAAAAAAAAAAATAGAAAAAAATAATTAAACTAAGAGCTGTTTCCTTGAAAAGATAAATAAAATTGACAGACTTTTAGCTAGACTCACCACAAAAAAAGAGGAAAAAAATAAATAAAACAAGAAATGAAAGAGGAGAAATTAGAATGGACACCTCAGAAATACAAAAGATTATAAAAGAATACTATGAAAAGCTATATGCCAACAAATTGGATAATCTAGAAGAAATGGATAACTTCTTAGAATCATACACCCTTCCAAAACTGAATCCAGAAGAAATAGAGAATTTGAATAGACCAATCACCAGTAAGAAGATTGAAACAGTAATCAAAAACCTCCCCAATAAGAGTCCAGGGCAAGACTGCTTCCCTGGTGAATTCTACCAAATACTCAAAGAAGACATAATACTTATCCTTCTCCACCTATTCCAAAAAATTGAAGAGGAAGGGAAGCTTCCTAACTCATTCTACGAAGCCAACATTATCCTGATACCAAAACCAGACAAGGACAACACAAAAAAAGAAAATTACAGGCCAATATCACTGATGAATATCCATGCAAATATCCTCAACAAAATACTAGCAAATTGAATACAGTGATACATTAAAAAGATCATACACCATGATCAAGTGGGATTTATTCCAGGGGTTCAGGGATGGTTCCACATCCACAAGTCAATCAATGTGATACACCACATTAACAACATGAAGAATAAAAATCACATAATCATCTCAATAGATTCAGAGAAAGCATTTGATAAGACACAGCATCCATTTATAATAAAAACCCTGAATAAAATGGGTATAGAAGCAAAGAATTTCAACATGATAAAGGCCATATATGACAAACCCACAGCAAATATCATTCTCAGTGGAGAAAACTGAAAGCTATTTCTCTAAGACCAGGACCCAGACAAGAATGCCCACTTTCACCACTCTTATTTAACATAGTATTGGAAGCCGTAGCCAGAGCAATCAGGCAAGAAAAAGAAATAAAAGGGATCCAAATTGGGAAGGAAGAAGTAAAACTGTCACTATTGGCAGATGACATGATTTCTTTTTAAAGATTGGCACCTGAGCTAACAACTGTTGCCACTCTTTTTTTTTTCTCCCCCAATTCCCTCAGTACATAGTTGTCTATTTCAGTTGTGGGTCATTCTAGTTGTGGCATTTGGAAAGCCACCTCAGCGTGGCCTGATGAGCGGTGCCATGTCCATGCCTAGGATCCAAACTAGTGAAAGCTTAGGCCACCGAAGTGGAGAGCACAAACTTAACCATTCGGCCATGTGGCCGGCCCCATGACATGATTTTATATATAATAAACCCTAAAGAATCCACCAAAAAGCTTAGAAATAATAAATGAATATGGTAAAGTTGCAGGATACAAAATCAACATACAAAAATCAGTTGCATTTTTATACACTAAAAACAAAGTAGCAGAAAGGGAAATTAAGAGTACAATCCCATTTACAACTGCAACAAAAAGAATAAAATACCTAGGGATAAACTTAACCAAAGAGGTGAAAGACCTGTACAGTGAAAACTATAAAACATTGTTGAAAGAAATTTAAGATGACACAAAGAAATGGAAAGATATTTCATGCACTTGGATTGGAAAAGTTAACATAGTTAAATGTCCATACTTCCTAAAGCAATCTACAGATTCAATGCAATCCCTATCAAAGTTCCAACAACATTTTTCACAGAAATAGAATAAAGAATCCTAAAATTTATATGGAGCAACAAAAGACCCCAAGTAGCCAAAGAAATCCTGAGAAAAAAGAACAAAGCTGGAGGTATCACACTCCCTGATTTCAAAATATACTACAAAGCTATATTAATCAAAACAGCATGATACTGGCACAAAAATTGACACACAGATCAATGGAACAGAATCAAGACCCAGAAATAAACCCACACATCTATGGCCAGCTAATTTTCAACAAGGGAGCCAATGGAGAAAGGAAAGTCTCTTCAAGAAATGGTGTTGGGAGAACTGGACAGCCCCATGCAAAAGAATGAAAGTAGACCATTATTTTACACCATATACAAAATTAACTCAAAATGGGTTAAAGACTTGAATGTAAAACCTGAGACCATGAAACTTCCAGAAGAAAACGTAGGCAGTACACTCTTTGACATTGGCCTTGGCAGCATATTTTCAAGTACCACGTCTGATCAGGCAAAGGAAACAAAAGAAAAAATAAACACATGGGACTGCATCAAACTACAATGCTTCTGCACAGCAAAGGAAACCATCAACACAACAAAAAGCCTCACAATTGGGAGAATATATTTGCAAACCATATATCTGATAAGGTTTAAAATCCAGAATATATAAAGAACTCATATATCTCAACAACAAAATAAACTAACAGCCCAACTGAAAAATGGGCAAAAGATCTGAGCAGACATTTCCCCAAAGAAGATACACAGATGGCCAACAGGCACATGAAAAGATATTCAGCATTACTATTATCAGGGAAATGTATATCAAAACTACAATGAGATATCTATCTCACACCCATCAGAAGGGCTATAATTAACAAGACAGGAAATAATAAGTGTTGGGAGAGGATGTGGAGGAGAGAGAACCCTTATACACTGCTGGTGGGAGTGCAAACGGGTGCAGCCACTATGGAAAAAAGTAGGGAGATTCTTCAAAAAATTAATAATAGAACTATCATATGATCCAGCTATTCCCCTGCTAGGTATTTATCCAAAGAACATGAAAACACGAATGTATAAAGATACATGCACCCCTATGTTCACTGCAGCATTATTCACGATAGCCAAGACTTGGAAGCAACCTAGGTGCCCATCAAGGGATGAATGGATAAAGAAGCAGTGGCATATATACGCAATGGAATACTACTCAGCCATAACAAACAATGAAATCCTGCCATTTGTGACAACATAGATGGAACTTAAGGGTATTCTGCTAAGCAAAATAAGTAAGAGGGAGAAAGTTAAATACCATATGATGTCACTCATTAGTAGAAGATAAAAGCAACAACAAACAAACACATAGAGACAGAGATTGGATTGGTGGTTACCAGAGGGGAAGGGGAGAGGGAGGAGGGCAAAAGGAATGATTAGGCAAGTGGGTGTGGTGATGGACTGTAATTAGTCTCCGGGTGGTAATCTATACAAAAATCGAAATAGAATGATTTACACCTGAAATTTATGTAATGTTATAAACCAATGTTACCACAATTAAAAAAAAAACCTAAACAGTTATAATATATAAAGAGACGACTGTCCACCAGCACCATAATAGGTAAAAAAGTGGAATACTAAACTGGTAAACATTTTTGTTTTATTTAATACACCACATATAAACACTCAGAAAAATATTTGTAGAAAATAGGACAAAATGTTCAAAGTGCACATGAGTGTGTGTATACGTGGAGATAAGGGGATATATATTATGGATATATATGTATGGATATATAATTAATAGATATACAATTGATTTGAAGTTACTCGTGTTCTTCTTTAAACTTTTCTGCTTTTAATTGTTTTTCTTTTTAATGAGCATCCACTGTTTTCATAGTCAGAAGAAAAAGACAAGCCTTAAAAATAAACATATTATTTAATAAAATTGTGAAAAAGTCAAGTGTGACTTGCTTTACCATTTATGAAAATGTACACAACTGAAAAATGCAGAGAGATGCCTTTCAAGAAGAAAAAGAGGTGTTGAAGATAGAAGAAGAAATGAAAACAACCAACAAAAAAGTATAAAATCTCCCTAGAATACACATAAATTTATGATATGATATTGATAGTATTTCAGATCCCTGAGGAAAATTAATTATTCAACCATTAGAATCAGCACAATTGGTTAACTTTTGGAAAAATACTGAAGTAAATTTGTACCTCATGTAATATAACAAAATTAATTCTATTTCAGTTAAATTAAACATCCTCTTACAAATCAACAGCAAAAAGAGTACCTCAGTAGAAAATATGTGAAGTTTATGAACCATTAATAAGAGAAGTGTAAATAACCAATAAGAATGTGAAAAGTGTTCAACTTTGCTATATATCAAACAAAAAATTAAAAACTATATTTTTCATTTATTTACTTTGCAAACAGAAAAATTATGGAGAGGTTGTGGTAAACTGGCCTCTCTTCTACTCTACTGTTGAGAATGTAAATTCGTATAACCATTTTTGCAGGGCAATTTGGAAACATGTATTAAGAGAATCAAGCATATGTATTCTTAAAATGTACAGACTAGCGGTGGCCATGCTGTGATGGTGACCCAGATACAAAGTAAAGGAAGATGGGCACAGATGTTAACTCAGGGTGAATCTTTCTCAGCAAAAGTAAATAAATCAATTACTTTAAATATAAAGGCACAAATAGGTAAATAAGAGGATGAGAGAAGATATTGAAAAAAATGGACAGATAAGATTGGGCTCACTCAGATGTAGAAGATAAACACAGGGATAAAGAGAACAGATTAGTGGTTACCAGAGGGGAAGGGGGTCAGGGGGTGAACAAAAGGGGTAAAGGGGCACATATATATGCTAACAGATAAAAATTAGACTATTGGTGCTGAGTATGATGCAGTATATACAGAAACTGATAAATAATGAAGTACACTTGAAATTTCACAATGTTGTAAACCATTATGACCTCAATAAAATTTTTAAAATGTACAGAACCTTTCACTAAGTAATTCTATTTCTAGGAATTTTTCTTTAGGACATAATTAGAGATTTGTATAATGATTATTGTATAAAGATGCTCAGCATAGCATTGTTTTTACAGTGAAAGTTAGAATCAACATAAATGCCCGTAACAGGGGATTGCTTAAATAAATTTTTGTTTAGCTATATACTGTAGTTCTATAAAACCTTAACAAACTATCTCTTTGAAGAAAAATGACACGGAGAAAGCGTGTGGTGTAAAAAATGGACAGAAAAGACCACTAAAGTAATTTGTATATTGACTTCTTGGTAGAGGAAGTTTAAACCCACCCTACTCTGGCAGAATAATGAATATAATGGTCAAATCTGGGCATATTTTATTGAATAATATATTAGCAGGTGGAATAACTTTGTATAATTATAAGGTCATGTTCAGACGGGAATGACTCTTCTCTTGCTTTTGTCCTGCCAGAATTATAATGGCACTTTTTACCTTTGGCTGACCTCCTCTCTCTCCTCATAGAAGTGGAGAGAGCTGAAACAGTGGGCATGGAGGAAGGGCAGAGGCTACAGTCATTGGGGAAAATATTCTCTCCTACTATCTTTTTCTCCGAGTTATTTTCTCTGGGGCTGCTGGAGGAGGGTGTTGGACTCTCCTCCTTTGTATTACAGTGGTAAGAGGCAAGATCCCATTTTGAGTTTAGAAGGAACAGAGAGGGCAGGGTCTTTGGCCTGCAACTCAGGCCTCCTTAGCATAGTAAGAAGCAGCAATCCTCCTCTAGCTTATCAGAGTCACAGATTAGGGCTTGAGACCAAACGTCAGCTAAAACAGTTATTATCTGGCTATACCTTGTCCTCTGGATGTATTTATTTCACTTGGAGACTTTTCACATTGTAGTGGGCTAGGACAGGATTGGGTGATTGTAGATCTTGATCTGATGCCATCTTAATCTCATCATGACTTCTCTATTTCTTTCTGTCTCCATCTTGAGAGAATAATTTTACAAATGGACAGTGGCCAGATCATATATAAAAAATAGAACTCTGACCTACAGCAGCAACTAGTCCAGGAAGACAAACCACAATTGTAGCAATTGGCTCAAAACAGTCAGACTTAATAACTGACAGCTACCCTAATTTTTGCCTCTGCTTCCAATTTAGGATCAACCAGAGAAAGCCAAATATGCTCCCCTAACCAATCACATAGCATGCTCTGCTTTTAGTTAAGCTTCCTCCAGCTTCCCCTATGCCAGCAACCTCCAAGAAGGGAGTGTCTGAACCTTCCCTGTTTTTTTTTTTTTTTCCCCAGTATACGGCTTTGACACTCCTCTGCCTGCCTTTGAGTTTCTGTGAAATTCAAGTGATGGTGGCTGACTCTCTTGCTATAGCAACCTCAGAATAGTCTTTGCTTGTTCTCATTTTGGCCGTCTCTGTTTCCACATTCTTTATTTATCTATAAATCACCCTATATGTGTGTGACTATATACAGAGAAATATATACCATGAAGGGAGAAATATCCTCTATCTGTAGAAATGCCTGTGATAATTGCAATAAGTATAGAGTGTTTTTATCTTGAAAAACAAAATGCACAGGTTGGTCAGACTGCAATTCAAGGGAGGCCTGGCTCTCAGCACAATACCAAGAAGTTATAAAACTTCAGGAAGAAATAGAAACACGGGGTAGACAGGAATCAGAGAGGGCTCTGAGGATAAGAAACTGGAGCAGAGGCCAGGCGACAGGAAGCCTAAGGTCAGTGTGATTTATCTGTTTGGCAATGAGATCATGCAAAGGTTCGTTAAATGGATTGACTGGGTATAGTCTGGAAGTGCTTTTTGGAATAGGAAGGGAGAGAGACTGGAATCAGGAAAAGTAGCCAGGAGCTCTTACAATAGTGTAGGAGAGATTCTGAGGTCACCCAGGAAGAAGGGTTGGAAGGATTTGTCCTGAGAGACGTGCTGTGATGGTTAATTTTATGTATCAACTTGACTAAGCCATGGAATACTCAGATATTTGGTCAAACATTATTCTGAGTTTGTCTGTGAGGGTGTTTTTGGATGAGATTAACATTTAAATCAGTAGACTGAGTAAAACAGATTGCCCTCCATAGTGTGGGTGGGCCTCGTCCAATCTGTTGAAGGCCTGGATAGAACAAAGGGTGACCCTCCCTAAGTTGAGAGAATTCTCTTGCCTTTGAACTAGGGCATTGGCTCTTCATGATTCTACAGCTGCTTCTAGCCTTTGGACTCAAACTGAGATATCACCTCTGCAGATTTTTGGGCTTGTCACCCTCCATAATTGAATGAACCAATTCCTTATAATGAATCTCTCTCTCTCTCTCTCTCTCTCTCCACACAGAAACACACATGCATATATTCTATTGGTTCTGTTTCTCTGGAGAAGCCTAATACGCTCATTATAGGAAAAGATTTTAGACTTTGGTTAGACTTAAAAGGCTGAGATTGTATGATGATGGAAATAGAGACTTTTAAGCTAAGATAGACTTATTGACAGATATGGGAAAACATAGAAGGCCAGGAACAATATGAGACAGAGGAAGGAAGAGATTGGCCAGTCCTCTTTGGAATATGTTGAATTTGAGACAACAGCAAGATATCCAAGAGGAGCTGAGGAGTGGATCTATAAAAGGTCCTCATTAATGTTCCTGGGGTGGAAAAAAATCAGTAAGAGACATCTAATGAATTTACAGATAGGTTGGTTGTTTAAAACAGTTATCTCCATATCTAACACCACAGGTTATCATCAGTTTTCTTAAGGAATGTCAGCAGAATTTAATCAAAATTAATTTTAGTTTATTTTGTTCAATAATCATGATCTAAAATAGTCCACACTAGTGGGAATCAAGTAGAATGAAGAAGTCTCTCAGGTACTACTAATATTTTGCAGCTGAAAGCAGGTTGCAATTGTTATGCAGAATTATCCAGATTCCCTATCTGTACCAAACTCAGCAGGTGACCCTTCACTCTCCAATTCTCTACCCTTGTGCATAACCAGACCCAATAGTGGACAGAGTGATTGCTCAAAAACATTGACTGTCAAATGTGTAAATATGAACCAGGGTTAGAAAAACAGGATTAATGCAGTCTGCTTAATGAATGTTCTCTGCGGAATGACTCCTCGGCAAGAAGGCAAATGTCCAATAGATTCAAGAATGTAACAAAAACAGCCAGAACAGGTCCACTGGTGGCATCTCTCTCTGAGCTGTCTGCTGCCCTGCTTTGCGCTTCAGTCCCTGCACACTGAATCGTTAACCTTTGGCACTGAGTAGGGTTCAGCATTTCAGAAGTGTCTTGATTATGAAAAATCTGCCAGCACTAATAGGGAACCTCTGACCCAGGTGCCAGCCCAGCCTCACAGCTTCACAGCTGCTGCAATTTTGATTGAAAAACAGGTCTCTGGTGTCAGGAACAAAGTAATTGGGAATTGGGCCACCTGTAATAGTCACACTTTTATGCAGACCATGAAGATTCTTCTTTTTCTTTTCTTTTTTTTCTTTTGCTGTGGAAAGACTGATTTCCAACATTGGATGAACACAAAACTTACAAATCACCATCTTCAACTGCCTTTTCACCAGTCCATCTCAGTTAGGGACCTACTGCATGCCAGCTCACTGGTTTATGGAGGGTTCTTAAATAACAGAGTCGCGGGCTTACACACACACACACACACACACATATTGATGTTAGATCTGATACATCACATTAACACCACCTGGTCTTCAGATAAGAGGGAGATCAACATGGACTTAAGTAGCTGGGAAGACTTCTTGGAAAAGGTATCAATGGGCCTAGGCAGGGAAGAATGAGTAGGACAGGCAGAGAGGGAGGTGGAGAGGACCTTTAAAGCTGAGAAAACAGTTTAGACTTGTGCTTTAAGTCAGAGGGATCACGGGAATTCTGATTTGGAAGTCATCTCTGCATCCCTAGCAATTAGCATATGGCAGACCACAGAGCTGATTAAATATTAATTTACCTGTTTGCCGAGCCTTGTATTGTTAGGGAATAGTGGACAGTGCACCCAGGATTTCTCAGAACTCCTCCAAAATAGAAAGACAACAACAACAAAAGCACAAACAACTCCTTAAGAGCCTAACTAACATGTTTCTGTAGCTGAGGTTTGTTCCAACCTGTTTTTGTGAATGGACACGATCACTGTACTTCTCTTTTGAGTGAACCCAAGTTTATTTATTATTTATTTATTTTTTAGGGCCTTAACAAAGTTCAGCCTGCTCACTCATTCATTAAATATTTCTGAGGGTCTCATATGCCAGGCACTGGTCTAGGCATGGAGTATACAACTGTGAAACAAACAGACAAAAATCCCTATCCTTATACAGCTTATTTTCTAGTGTCTGTGGTGAGGAGAACCACTATTTTTAATATAATAAATAAGTAATTTATGTAATATGTTAGAAGGTGATAAGTGATACAGAAAAATATATAAGCAGGTTAAGGGAGTAGGTGTACTAAGGTTAGGGAATGCAGTTTTTCCACGGACGCATTTTATCATACAGTTTTTATTGAGATATTCATATGCTATAAAACTCACTCTTTTGAGGTATATAATTCGTCACTGCTAGCTAATTCCAGAACATTTTTGTCATCCTCCCAAAAAACCACGTGCTCATGAGCAGTCAGTACCCATCCCTGGCTTTCCTCCAGCTCCTTTAAACCACTCATATACTTTCTGTGTTTCTATGGATTTCCCTTTTCTGGAAATTTCATATTAGTTGAATTATATAATCTGTTACCTGTTGTGTCTGGCTCCTTTCACATATGTTCCTCTCAAGTTTCATCCATGTTGTAGTTTTTTCTGGCTGTGTAACAGTCCATTGTATTGATGTACTTGTAATGGCCATATGTTTTCAATTTTCTTGGGTCTATACCTAGTAGTGGAATTGCTGGGTCAAATGGTAACTCTATGTTTAACTTTTATGTGGAACTGTCAAACTGTTTTCCAAAGCAACTGCACTATTTTACACTCCCAGCAGCAGTACATGAGGTTTCCATTTCTCCACATTCTCATCAACACTTGTTATTGTCCATCTTTTTTGTTGCAGCTGTCCTAGTGCTATCTTATTGTGGTTGTGAATTGCGTTTTACCAATGACTAATAATGATGGGCATGTTTTCGTGTGCTTCTTGGCCATTTGCATATTTTTGGAGAAATCTCTTTTCAAATCCTTTGCCCATTTAAAAAGAGTATGGTTATTTTTCTTTTTACTGTTTGTGTTTTTACTATTGAGTTGTAAGCGTTCTTTATGTATTTTAGATACTGGTCCCCTATCAGATATAACATAGCTTACAAATATTTTCCTATTCTATAGGTTGTAGTTTCTCTTTCTTGATAGTGTTTTTTGAAGCACACAACTTTTTAATTTTAATAAGCTCAATTTATCTATTTTTGTTGTCATTTGTGCTTTTGGTGTCATATCTAAGAACCATTGTCTAATCCAAGGTCATGAAAATTTATTTACACCTATGTTTTCTTCAAAGAGTTTTTATAGTTTTAGCTCTTATATTTAGGTCTTTGATTCATTTTTGGTGGGTTATTTAGGATTTTCTATACAAAAATGGTGTAACCTACAAATTGAGATAATTTTACTTTTTCTTTTCCAATATGGATGCTTTTTATTTTGTTTTCTTGCCTTATTTTCCTGGCTAGAACATCCAGTACAATTTTGAATAGAAGCAGTGAAGTTGGACATCCTTGTCTTATTTCTGATCTCTGGAGGAGAGCAGGAGAATATAATTTTAAATTAAATAGTCAGAGTAGGCTTCAATAAAGAAGTGGCATTTGAAGAAAAAAATTAAAGAAATTAAGAAACTACATAGGCAGCTGTCTCGGGGTGAGGGATTGGGGGGAAGTGTTCTAGGTAGAGGAAACAACCAGTGCACAGACTCTGAAGTGGGAGTATGGCTGGAATTAGGTAAGAAGGATAGAACAGAGAGAGAGAGGTCAGAGCGGTGATGAATGAAGGGCCAAATTGAATAGGACATTGGAAGCCATTGTAGGGACTTTGGCTGAGTAAAATGAGGGCCCATTAAGACACGTTAAGCAGAGGGATGGCGTGATCCAAGTTACCTTTCAAAAGAATCACTTTGGTTGCTATTTGAAAAATAGCAGAGGAGCCAGGTAGGAAGGAGGGAGACCAGTTAGGAGGTGACAGTGAAAATCCAGGCAAGAGATGATGATGTCTTGGACCACTTGGCAGCAGTGAAGTTAGTAAGAAGTGGTCAGATTCTAAATATATTATGCAGTCCAAGTTAAATATACAATTTAAGTTCAGAGAAAGTGAGAAGTCAAGGTTGACTCCAGTGTTTTTCGGCCTGAGCAACCAGAAGAGTTAGCTGAGACGGGGAAGACCACAGGTGAAGCAAGACGGGGATGGGGGAGGTCAAGAATTCAGTTTTCAACGTGTAGAAAGTTGAGATGCTTATTAGATATCCAAGTGTAGTTACTGAGTAGACAGTTTGATATATGAGTCTGAAGTTCAGGAGAATTGTCGAGGCTGAAGATATAAATTTGGGAGTCATTGATACAAAGATGCTATTTAAAGCCAGACTAATGAGATCACCAAGGGAAGGATTATATAGAGAGAGAAGATGAGAAAACCGAGGAATGAACCCTAGGACACGTAGGCATTAAGAATGAAGACTCCAGGGAGAACTGGAAGAACTAGCAAAGGAGACTAAGAGGGAAAAATCAGCGAAGTAGGAGACAAGAGTATGTGGTGCCCCAGAAGCAAAGTGGAAGATCTAGTGTCAATTCTTTTAATACTTTACATTTTTTGAAGAACTGCATTAGCCTCTGGATTCTGAATGACAGATAACATCTTGATGCCCTTCCCTGTCAGGTGAAAGTCTCCTGATTTCAGATTCTGAGGACCTGGCTTCTCTCAAATATGTAACGGTGAAGGACAGGGCTTGAGGAGGTGGTGATGGGGAGTTGGTAGGAGGAGGACTGACAGAGTTTTCATACATCTCCTCCCACTGTGGTCGTATTTGCTTGGAGGTTTGCCCTGGTCTCCACAGTTGTTTTGAGCTGCTAATCTAGTATGCCAGATTTTTAGCTTCTGGTTTGCAAACTCAGATCATGTCAGTTTTATCCCATTGGAGCAAGAGTTAATTAAAGCAAGATTAAAATGTTAATAATTTTGGGGGCAATATGATGAAAGCTTGGAGTCTCTGGAGATTGAGTAAGAAAGTTTTTCATGGAAACTGAAAGCATAAAGCAATAAAAAAATCTATCTTAATTGTCAAGTGAGTCTAAATTCAGAGTTGAATATTTGCTTTTGAGAACTGTGATCTTTCTCATTAATAGGTACTGTTCCTGGCCCATCGCAGGGGCCCAAAAAGTGTTCATGAAATAAGGGAACAAAAAGGCCATCTTGAGTTCATGTGGGCCATTTTTTTGGCTTCCTGCACAATCTCTTTTAAATCACTCCAAGATCTTCCTTTTCAGAATACGTAAGTAGTGAAATCTGCTGCTTTGCCTGGAAGAATCTCTAATCATGCTCTGGAGGCTAGCGGCAGTAGTCGTTCTTGCCTCCCTTGAGGTATCCTAGGCTCTGTGCAGGGATCTGAAGGGAGCCAGGACTTTATTCCAGCCCTCACTATGAATTCTCAGGATTCCATTGCTAGGGACCCACAGTCCGGCTTCGGGGTTAACTTTTTAGCAGCACAGTACACTTGGTGCCTTGTATCCTACACAGGAGCCAAGCTCACATGACATGGCTAACCAACCTGTCACTGTTCTCTAGGGCTTTGTGGCCCAGAATATACTGTTTAAAATAGTGAGTGTGAAAAAAGCCTGGGCTATAATAGCTTTCTTATGCTAAAAGTGAACAAATACATTCTCTACAGTGGCAGCAGATGTTTGGAGCTTTTAAACCACTGCTCCCTTATAGAGCTGTCTCTCCGCATTAAAACTGATGCTTTGCGCTATGGTTGCTGCAGACTAATCTCCTGCAAGCATTCTTGGCTGTGTGACGTTCACCTCTAATTTTTAGCTGCAGTTCCTCTGCCTGACAAATGTATGGTCCCATGCATTGAGGGCTCTGAACTACTTCAGTGAAGGAATCAGTCACCTAGGGAGAAGGTGGCAACTCAGCCAGCTAAGCTAAAAAAAATAGATTTGATTAAGTGAGCTAATACGTGCACAACACTTTAGCATAAGTGTCAGCGTATCATCATAACCATGTGATGATCATTATTATCAGGATTTTTTTTTTTTTTTCAAATCATCCTTCCCTCATCTCTAGGCTATCTTCCATTTAACCCTCCAGATGCATTCTCTACCCAGTTTGTTCCTGCTCTGTGCTCCTGGAGGCTGGCTTGTATGAACTCGCTCCACTGGCTCCCATACCCCTGGCTTTGTGTTGGGTTCAGCCAGTGGGGACCTTGGAAGGAGTTCCACAGGAGAAAGGAGAATGTGTGGTGTGGGTGTTAGCCCCTTCTGCCTTGTAGGATCATTTTAGGTTGGTTGGTATAAGAAGAGGATGTTAGAGCTCCTGTCTGACAATTCTCTCCACGTAGCCTCTCTTTCTCCAGGCTACAAAACCTGTTCCCTCTCCCTGCTGCTTCAGGCCTAGGGGTGGGAACACTCATTCTCATTAGCCCCAGTGTACTGCACCATCCTGTGTGTTTTCCATACACTCTGCCTGCACTCTTGCAGATGATTCCTTTATTAACTGCTCCTTTACTTACTCAATTTGAGTATGTCATGTATTGCTGGGTAAAACCTTGAATAATACACATTCCTACTTCTTTTCACCACCACCAAGGCAAAACAGGGAAGTCTGCACCCCTTGCCCATCCTCTGCTATTTCTGGCCATACTTCATTGATCTCTTTTTCCTCTCAAGACTACATTTCCTGAAATCAGTTGATGGGGCAAGTGTGCTTATTGAATTTGCTACCCACCCTTTTATTTTCTCCTAAAAGCTCTGTCCCAAAGAAAACGCAGGTCTCATCAAGACTCGTCAAACTGTTTGTAGCACCTCTTGAACTTCTACCACCAGGCCTCTCTGAGCTCTGCTTCTGCTGGGTAGCATCTGTATAGTCACTCCTTCTGTGAGCATGGCTTAGATAGCATGTTCCCCCGCTAATGGCCTCTGACCCTGAATTTTGCATTTAAGTGACTAACAGTTGATGCTGATGAAAATGCTTAGAGAACTAGATGAGAAGACTTTTAGAGTCCTAGATAACTCTAGGGACTTCCAGAAATCTTGGAAGAGGACTTTACAGTTAGAGGATCTTTGTGTTCACAGGCATAGACATATGACATTTATGTGCAATTGTCTTGTGTTTATTTTCCTTCACCCCGCTTCTCTAAACTTTCTAATCCCTGACATAGTTCTAAATACACAAACTGGGGCTGAATTACATCAGCTCTCAATTTCTCTGTCAGTTAATGTATTTTTTGTCATAGTGTGAGATTTGAACAGACAAACTTGTCACTAGCACACAGTGTCACATACTCAATGAGTATCTTGGGCCGGTCAGAGAACAGCAGCCATGAAAAAGAAGTAATGTTGAGTTATGCTTGAGTACTCACTGAAAAAGTTGAGAGGTCAAGTTGGGTAATCTGATGAGCTCTCCCAAGACCACACATGTCTTGAGTAGGCCTAAGAAGATGCTCCAGAGATCTTAGAGTTGGTTCAGAATCATCACTCTATAATGTGAAACAAGTGCCCTTGATTATATTCAATGGGAATTTGAATACACATTGTTTTCCATATCTGAGTAGGCCATGTTCTCTATCTGCATGAGATACAATGTACGTCCCAAGCAAACAATGGCCTGTGATGAAGGGTGTTTGTCAAAGAAAAGTTAGGACTCAGGGGAATTATAAATAATCTTCCCAATGCAGATCTTTCTCTGAGAGAGAATTGAGACCAGCTTACCTTATTTGAGGTTTGGTGAAAAGTCTAGTCTTCTTGGGGGGATAAAAACCAATCCTGTATGTTAAATAGGAATGCCCAAATGCAAATTATTTCTTCAAGGTCTTTAGCTACTATTTGATAAATGTATCCTTGGTTGGATCTTCATTTCATATGTATTAATATCAATGTGATAGTAAAGCCATGGGAATGTATTATGCCAGTGAGGGAAGGGGCCAGCATATATAATTTTTTCTGGCTAACTGAAACTTTTAGACTCCTTTCTCTGGCCTGATCTAGTTCTAGAGCTTTTAGTTTTTTAATGCGATGACAACAAACACCACATTATCTAGGTGTGAATGCCTCAGACACTTCAGATTGGATAGGTGTCTATTTTCTCTATTTTCTGCTTTGAGGCCAGGCCCTATTATGACAATGCTCAACATTTAATCCACCATTTTTCCTAGAGCTGTCTGTAAGGCTAATGAATTTTAGGCAATGCTCTTTGGAAACTCCCAGGCAAGTTTGGAAACTTGTTATGAGACATAGCTGATGTTTAAGAGTTCATTGCTTTTTAAGACAATTTGGATAATTTCTCCAATTACATTAGTAATACTATTCACACTGAATTTATCTGTCCACACTCTACTCCTGAAACCTTCAATATTTTCTATCAATTTAGTTTTAACAGCAAAAGACGTACAGTCAATTGAAACATGGGGATCTCACTGAATTTCTTCTTTCATTGCTATTCATAGCATGTTAAGTAAGATTTGCATTTGGTACAGCTCTCTTGGCTATGTTATGCTTTACACCTACATGCATAAAGAATTGTACAGGTATCCCTACTCTGTGTTTCAGTCTTAAAACCAATCCTTGATCCCTGACAAACAACTCTTTCAAACACGGGATTAATTCATTTTCAGTGGCCTTTGATGTGGGTAGTTCTAAGTGGCTTAAAAATGTATTTCCAGTCATTCCCTTTTTGTCACCCCAGGTCAGGATAATCTGCCTTGGAGCACTGGTGTCCAATGAGGGTGCTGAGAATTCCAGAAAGACATGGAAGATTTTGCAAAGAGTCTGTAAATCCGTATGCCCTTCTGGCATTTTCTATAGATGGAAAAAATATTTCTCTTGTACATCCACCAACTATGACTTTTGAAATCAGTGTTGATAAATTTGTGATTACTAAAATCCAAATTATTTTAAAAGAATTGTGTGATTCATAGGATCTGTTTAAATACAATGCATACATCAGTGAATATTAAAACTCAGGGGAAAGTATTTACATTTTTGGCATTTTAAAGGGACCTATTCCCCAGAAAAGTTGGTATCTCTGCCTTGGAATGACAATATTGCCTTTATTTAAACGTCTATTCTGGTTTCAGTAGTTGGTGTCAAACACTCGGTCAGCAGGCGCAATCTATATTGATGATACAGGAAGTGGAAGACAGACACTCTGTAGCTCCGTAGAATTTTTCCTGTGACAGGTGCAGGTCATATGGCAATTCGGCAGCATCTTTCCACCAAGTGTTCTCTACCATACCCTTTTATTATTTGTTTCCTTCCAAAATCTGCATTAATGCTAACTTCTGCAGGCCAAGTTAGGTATTAGCTGAATCCCCTGCATTTCTTATTTAATAACCAGCCCAATCTGTTAATAACTTTACCTTGTTCTTGGCCATTCAAATTGCTGCTGACTACAAGCAATGGAGTAAGATTAATGCTTTTGAAAGTACAGCTTGATTACAGACTGTGGCCATTTTATTGTATCCACAAGTGTTAACTGTGCTCACTATGGGGATCCAATGAGGAAATGTATGTCATGTGCATGGTGAATGTGAAGTGCTAAGAAAATGCAATTCTTTTTTATTAATATGGAAGCATAACATTTGCTTTCTACTCTGAAAACATAAAATCTAGCTGACAGGGTGCACAGCATATACAACATAAAGGTGTTAACACTAGCAGTGCAGTGCAATAGAAGGAAAGGAGAGGGAGGCCTTTGGAGGCTGGGTTTGTTGGGGGTGGTTTTAGGCAGTAAATAGAACAATGGATAGGACTTAAAAGATGGGAAAGGAAGGTCAGGAAGCTTCTCCTATGCTTGGCAGTGCACTTGGAACTTTATATACATTGTGGCACTAATCTTCATATTAGCTCTATAAGACAGGAAATTATTACCTTTATTTTACTGATGAGATAACTGATCATTAGAAATTAAGTGGTATGGATTCAAAGGTTACACAGATTAAAATAGTTGAAGAACTACAGTTGAATGCAAACTCCGTTAGAAAAGTAGAATTTAAATATCAACCAGGAAGGTAGAATTTGAACAGTTTCACTCTCTGATTACACATTCTCATTTGTACATTGTATAAAAAGAAAGCCAGCATCATGTATATGCAAATATAGCTCCATGTGATAATCATGAGCATAGGATTCTGAAAAAAGCTTCTGTAATAGCCAAAGTTCAAGCAGAGAGACAGAATCAGTAGAAGCAGCAGGAGATTGGTCTATCTATCTATCTATCTCATCATGTATCATCTACCTATCATCAATCTATGAATTTATTCTAGCAAACTGGCTTATACAATTGTGGGGGCTGGTTAAGCAGGCCCTGTAAGGCTGTCTCAATATCTGATGCTGGACGTTGAAGTCCACAAGCAGGCTGGAATTCTGTGAGCAAAAGCTTAAACCCTGCAAGCATGAGCTAGGTCCCCACTATGATGGCTTGAAACTTTTGCCCTCCTTGCTTCTGTTTCTTGTGATGAGGATATCCTGCCAAAGTTGGAACCCTTCATCGTGGACTAAACACACACGCCTGGTACTAAGGCTGCTTCACATCAGGGAAGTGAATCAGCACGTCAGTAATAATGTGTGTGTGCTACAAAATGACTGTTGTCTCCCTTCTACCCTTTCCCAAAATCTCCTGAGGATCCTAGGAAATGTGGTTCAGCCTACCTCAGGTTGACCTATTACAAACCCATCACATCTTCTTTTTTTCTAAGCAGCAGAATTCTCATTCTGATAAAATGCAACAACTCTACTATTATAAGGACTAGTATACCAGCACAAAAATAACCTGGTTTGTTGGGGATCATTCAGTCTAGACATTGTAGATATTTAATCTTAGTAGTTTTTAGGCAGAAAAAGTCAGAGTCATCATTTACACAAATGAAGGCATTGGAACCTATGGAAAGAGAGTTTCCAATGGCTATTCTAACCCCAGTGAGAATAAAGCAGGAAGCATATGACTTGTACCATTTGATTTGTCTGAGAGACTAAGACCCAGCTCCAGGGCCCATTCCCATTTCACTTTGCACATAGAAAAGTGATTGAAATGAATTTATTTTCTGATGACTTACATGAAGACTTTTGGGCTAGAAACATGGATTTTAAACATTTGTCTCAAGTTGTCTCTTAGAAGACAATAGACCATGACTTTCCTGAAGCCTGGTGTATAAAGCACTAGAGTATTATCCTCAGCAGAGACAAAGAAGAATTTAAAGCGTAAAGTTGGGTATCTTAACCCAGGTACTCCACTGCAGGATGTAAGTATCACAGCTAGCAAATAAATAGATAATTGGGCAGTCTTAGGTGTGAGACTGCGTAGCAAAATGATGTATGTGCCATTAGAATTCTTCACATTAGAATTCTTCAGTATAATATATAATCCAGTTGCCGTTATAGGCTAAACAAATTAATGTATCTTTGATCTCTCTTAATGAATTTTCGCTGGCTTTTCAAAAAGAGTTAAACCATTCGTTCAATCCATGTACAAGTATCTTGGAGCAATTGCTGCATAGGAGACACTGTTTCTGGGGCTGAAATGGTAGTGATGCTGAAGATGGGATACCAATTGGCAAGTGACTCCATTTACTTGGGACAAATAAACATATTATAAAAACAAGTGCCCTTATCAAGAGTACCAGAAAAGTGCTTTGGGGTACAATAAATGGGCAAATTCCTTGTAGTTGAGGAGGATCAGAGAAGCTGTCTGAGCTTGGCCTTGAAAGATGGGTAAGGTTTTGTCAGATGGAATTGGGGGCAGGCACTCTGTGTATTGTTTAAACTGACTTTGTCTGGTTTAAGAGGCCAGGTGAAGATAGACGATATGAAATTTTAAAAGGATACTTAACTCTTGATTTTTCAATTTATCCTTTCATTACAGTGATTGGGACTTAAAGTGTTTACAATTAAAGTTAATGAATGTTTTATTGCTCATGACAGTTCACAGCAAATTAGACTCTTGCTTTCTTCTCCGAATGGGAGAAGACCCCAGGCAGCCTTTCCTTGAAGCCAGAGCTATGCAGCACCAGCTCTGCAGAATACTTTGTGGGGATAATATTTGGAGTAGGGGTTCTTCAGGGAGGGATCTCTTATGAGATGTGTGAGGGCTACTTGGAGACTGAATGCTGAGAACAACCTGGTGGAATTAATGGAACAAAAGGAGGGATGGCCCCTGCTTTGGGGAAGCCTGAGGATTCTACGGATGGTGGCTTCACTTTCCGATCTGATACTAAAGGTGGGCTTGAACCCCACAGCTCCTGCCCTTACCTGAGGCTCCCTCTTCCTGGCCTCTGCCCCATCTCTGAGGATGAGCCTTCCCCCTTTGTGTATGTGTGTATGTGTTCAGTAAAGATACTTGTGCTTTTATTGATTTTCTGAGACTTTCAACAATATTCTGTTGTATATTCATCATGGATGATATAATGTAGAGTAGGGTTGGGGGCCTTCCCCCTTTCTCTAGAGCAGTGTAGTGATCCTGGTCAGGGGGGCTGCAGCCCTCTTGCACAGTCCCAGTTTAGCTGTGTTTTCTGGCATCCCCAAACTGGGCTTCCATACCCCCATGTATCAAATAAGGCAGCTGGGCTAGAGCAAACAGTACTTCTTGGAGGTGTCTCTTGGGCTCCCACAGACCCCACTCCCAACCCCCAATGGGAAAAGCTTACCTGTTTACATTTCCATATAAGTTTTAATTTTTAAAAAGACTTCCATGGCTAAAAAGGTTTAAAAACACCTTTTTATATGCTTTCCCAGGTCCTCTGACTCTCAAATTCTATGATCACTTTTATCACAATCAACTGTAGGGGTTCCTAAGCCCACCTCTGCTCCAGCAGGCCATCTGCTGGAGGTTCACAACAGAACATTAACAGGACTCTTGCTGCCATGGACTGGATGTTTGTGTCTCCCCAAAGTTCATGTGTTGAAACCTATCCCCCAAGGTGATAATATTAGGAGGTGAGGTCTTTGAAAGGTGAAAGCCCTCATGAATGCGACCACTGCTCTTATAAAGTAGACTCAGACAGCTCTCTCCTTCCTTCTGTCACGTGATGTTACAGCGAGAGACAGCCATCAGTAAGGAAGTGGGTTCTCACCAGACGCTAAATCTGCTAGAACTATGATTCGGACTTCCTCACCTCCAGAACTGTGAAAGGTAAATGATTGTGGTTTATAAGTCATCCAGTTTATGGTATTTTTGTTATAGCTGTCTGAATAGACTGAACATTCCCTCCTCACATAGCTCTTCTCATCCTCTATTAACAGATGCCAATGTTCTTTCTGGTTGCCAGTCCTGTGTTTGGTCAGGACAAGGGTTGCATAGCAAGGGAGGGTTGGGCAAGGAGCTCCCACCCATGCAGACTACATGTAGGATTCACTTCAGCAATAGTACTGGGGGAAGTGTGCTTGGTGCTGGACTTGACTTTAACCTCACCGAGCTAATTGTTATCTACACCCCAGACCTGGGTGCTCGCTTCTGCTCTATTCCCACATCCACAGCTTCCTGCTTCAGATTTCTGCTGGCACATCTGCCATGTACTTTCCATTCTCTATAGCACATCTCTCTGCAAAGAATTCATGATCTTACTTAATAGCTGTTTTTTTTTTTTTTCTTTTCCTTAATTTCTGGTTAGGCTGAAAAACTCAGAGCTGTCTGTATCATCTCCCTTCTTCACCTCAAATACCTATCCAGTCCCCATATCCTAACAAGTCTCCTTTTTATTGTTTCTTGCTTCCATTTCTCTCTTGCCTTTGCCACCTCTCTAGTTCCGGCTCTCATCATCTCCCATCTATCATAAACATATAACAAGTCTTCATGGCTCTATTCTCCCTCCACTCCAATCCTTCGTGGAGAGTACTTGGGGCCAGTGTTCCTATAGGACCCTGCAGGATATCAATACCTGGAGTCAACACTCCTATGGCTCTGCCTTAAACCAACGGTCTTCACGTTCAGAATCTCCTTCTATCCCTCCCTCCACACTCAGTGGGGTCCCATCTGATCTTTATGAATAATTGTCTTATTGTCACCTTATTGACGTAATTCCTCTCCCTCAAATCAAGATCATTTCTGCCACTGTACTACTCAAACTATTCTCTCTGGAACCCCTCTCAGCTCATCCTCAAGGCCCCATGCAAGCCTCATCCCCTTTGTGAAATCTTCCAAAGCAAACCCAAGATTAAAGACTTTTCCCTATATCTCAGTACTGTCTGTGCCCTTCCTTGTGTCAGTTCACTGAATACTGTCAAATTCTGCTCTTTAGCATTTGTGTGTGTGTGTGTGTGTGTGTGTGTGTGTGTGTGGTTATCTTATCACAGCCTCCAAGCAGGAACTCATGAAGTGCTAGGACCTGACAGGCTTCTCTTGGACCCATTTCATGAGTAACCAGGCGAATGTCTGCTCTATGCCCAGAGATCTGATCTGTTGGAAAAATACTGCAGAACATTGAAACCCGTGCAGTAACTGTGCTGTCTTAGAACTCTTATGTTAATTGACCATGATGAATAGCTCCAACTGTGTTTGTTTTTTCTTTATTTTAATAAGTGCATTTTCTGAGAAAGTTGAGATCTGTTGCTGAATGACCCATTCTGGCATATCCTAGGACTTATCTTCTTGTGTTTCTTTTTAATTAGAGCGGAGAAGTTATGGATGTAACATTTTTGTATGTTTTTACAAAATTCACACTTTGCTCGCTATAATTTATGTTTTTTTTGGTAACTGGTAGAAACATTTTAAGGGTCAGCCTAGAAGTAGCAGAATCAGTGGAAACACCTTTTCTAAACCTTTCTTCCTTGTGTTATTAATCAAAAGAAACACACCTACTAACCCAGCCTGTCAGATTCACTCACGAAAGTTGAGTTTATCTCCAAACCATTCTTGCCTCCCAAACCTGGTAGCTGATTGGGCAATGAGTAATTACACACTTTCAGTTATTACTCTGACTTAGAATTTTTCAACTTCTATTTTATGTCAGTAAATGAAACCAAACTGCATGTGTTTTGGCTTGAGTACACAATGCATCAGAATTAATGAAATGTCATATCCATTAAAGCAAACTCAGAAAATTGCATGCAAATATGGATAAGAGGCAAATATGGATAAGAGGCTCTTAGTTCTAACTTTGTAGCTACAGCAAAACGATAGCAGCTATTTCACATGGATCATTCTATCCAGTCTTCCTTCTAGCTGTCTCTCTCTAGGACTTGGCCTGTCCAAGGAAGGAATAAAGATACCAAGCCTCCGTGAAAAATGCCTGCAAGGGAATGCCTGAATACTGAGGACAGCTATAGTTTTGAAACCTGTACTTCCTTAACTTGACTATGTCTGTCTCTCCTCTCTGTGGGAAATTGTTCTGACACTAGCTCTGTTATTGCCTACCATTGTGGACATTGAAGCCAAAGATGGGCTGAGAAACACAGGACTGCAGGCTGACAGCAAGACTTACTAAGTTGTGTTTGTGTAGTCAACACAATATGTTTCCAATGCTTAATGCATTTGCCATTAAACACTTGTGGGGTAAAAGGTTTGTCACTTCTATGCATTGGCCTAAACATGGAAGTGATGTTGGAAAGATGTCTCCACAAAAGGCAGAGAAGAGCAGTGTCTAGTTCCCCTAGACTCTTTCTGGTTTCCAAGTGCCTCCTGGGTAATAACAACTGTGACAATGCCAATAGTCTGCTCACACTGTTCCTGCTACGTGTAGTTGATTCACTACCCACCCATATGTATCACAGACCTGGGTGGATTTATAAATGAGTGGAAGCTCTTTAGTTCCACAGAAACAGTGAAAACTTACTCAAACAACTAACACAGAGAACCACATGTCACCCCACCATTCAGTAGCAGCCTCTGAATTTCTGATTTTGGCTGCACTCTAATGATTGGAGCATCAATGCTGTGTAGAATTGGCAAATAAATACATGATCCTGGAATTCTCTTAAGAACACCTCTAGCTGGGGCCCTCCTTTTGCTGATGTGCATAATATTTTTGTTACTAGAAATGTATTTGTAATAAAAAATGATGCATCTTCTTTTGTTCAAGTGATGGGTGGATAATACTGTTACTTTTGTTTTTAGCAGATTTATAAAGGGAGAAATGGAGCCATGTGGTGGAGGGTAGAGATTAGATCATATATAGAGATGACACTTCATTCCTAAACCGCTGCACAGGATGTAGGAGGACAAGAGTGGAAAAACTCCATTCGTAGGTTATCAGGGAATTGAAGAAAACCAAAACAGGCAACTTCCCCCATGTAGGAGAGGAGGCCGAGCAGTTAAGTGGAAACCACTCTAGAATCCAGCCACTCAGGAGAAGCTTTGATGCTAGTCATTTCATGTTAGTATGAATAAATGACCTTTAGTCGTCTCTCAAGAACGTCTAACCTCTCAACCAGTACAAAGACATGGGATTTGGGAGAAATAGGGATTTCTAGGTATGAACTAATTCCATGTGGCTGTCCAGGTTCCTTCCTCCCCTGGCAAAAGCTTCTGAGTCATTGCCCCTTTCCTGGCCTGATCTTCATAAAATGGAGAGTGGATGTGCCCCCTTTTAATTCTGCTCTTAGTGCAAAGATGGCACTTCACAAATAGAAGTGGAAGTAGAAGAGAACCCAGGACCCTAGAGGGGAGAAAAATGAGAACCAGGGCTCCACTGTGGCCTCTTGGCTCTTGAAAACACGTCAAGGCCATTGGTCTTTGTGTTACATTTGCTGTTCAACGTATTCATAGAGAAGAGACAGTGAGAAATGTGAATGATATGGAAATACTTTTCAGGTCTTTTGGAGCAGCTTCATCCTGAGATATTAACCTGAGTGAACAATAGTTCCCTACTCTCAAACTGTATCCTGAGAATTTTCATCAAGCCTCCTTATCCTAAAGGGCAACTGAAGCCTGAAGAGAAACCATGGAGAGACAAACAGCATCACTGGGGCAGGAGTCCCCAGGAGGAGATGGGAGGCTGGCATGGGCTAGTGGGAGGAGCACTGGACCAGGAGCAGCATGGCCTGGTTTCCTTTCTGATGCTGCCTCCATGTGTTGCTTCTGGAAAGTCATAGGTTCTCACAGGACCTTCCTTTCACTGACTGGAAACGGAGGAGAATGGACCAGGGGATCTCTCAGGGTCTCGCTAGCTCTAGATCTGCTTCTGTGCAGCCTTGAAGGCAGTAGAGTTTGCTATTGCTTTTTCCTGCTATAACTTGTGAGTCTCTTTCTTTTCTGCTTCTCTGGCCCTTCTCTGCCTTCCTCCTGAGGCTTCCTGACATCCCACAGCTGCCCTGCTTTGTTCCCTGTCACACCAGGACAAAGCAGCCGGCAGGAGCCAGAGACCAATCAGTATTTGATAAAGATAAATCTGTGCGCAGAACTGAAACAGATGTTTAGCAAATTAGGAAATGAAACCCTCTGCCGAAGTAAATCAGCTTCCATCTGAGGACTTTGGATTTTGCTGTAAAAAGTACTCATTTCTTAAAAAATGCTTTGCAGAATATATCAAAACAAGGTACAAGGTTAGGTCTCCTGCTCCAGATTACTCAGTTACAATGCGTTTCAATATAATTATCATTTTCAGATTTATAACATCACAGAATACGAATGTTTTAGGATGGAACATATCTATTCCTTCCTTCCCACCCAGCGGAGGAGTTCCTCTCCAACCTTCCTGCTCAGAAGGGGGTACCTAGACCAGCAGCTTCAGCGCCACCTGGGAGCTTGTTAGAACTGCAGACGCTCACGCCCCACTCCAGATATGTTGAATCAAAAGCCATATTTTAATAAGATGTAAAGGTGATTCACATGCACATTAAAGTTTGAGAAACACCACTCTAAGATATCCCTGATCAATGGAGAGCCTGTCTAAGTTTAAACAATCCGGACACAAGATGCTGCCTACTCGCGTCACAGGAGATCTATTTGGGGATAACTCTAAGCATCGGAATGTGCCTCCTTATGATAGTGAGACTAGTGACGATTATTGACCTCTGACCATGGGATCTCTTTTAATGCTTTACAAGTCTGTGTTGCCTCATTTAATCCTCACAACAGCCAGGTGAAATAGATACTATTTGTTTTTGTTCAATGAAATCCTCACAATAAACGTATGAGGAGGTGGTCTTGTATTTCCCATTTTATAAATGAGAAAGCTGAAGCCAGAGAAATTGAGTAACTTGCTCAAGTTACCTGGCTAGAGAGTGTATCATGAGCTCTAACATCAGTGTTTTTGCTCCAGAGCTTGACTTATCCACTGTATTTTATGCTTATTCTTTATAGTGATTAAAGTGTTTCTTTCTATAGTTTCTGTCTGTCTTCTAGAAGTACAAATAAAATTCTATTTTTTTCCTATATGACAATTCTTAAATTGTTTGGAACCAACTCTCATGATCACACTCTATAATATATTTTTCATATGACTTGATTATATATCCTCACCATATTGGTCAAACTCTACTTCGTATCTAAAGTGTGGCCTTCAGGATTGTACCTCAAACTGTGTACCTATGTACCTAAGCTATGTGATTTTGAACAGGGAAAAGTTGTAAAATTTTCTTTAACCTCTCTTGAAGCACCATACTTTGAATAATGAAGCCCAAGTACCTAATGAATACTTTAACATAGTCACAGTGTTGCTTGATATTGAGCTTAGTATCTTTTTCACAAACTGCTATTATGGCAAGTCTCTCTAAGTCTGTATTTGTGGAGATGATTTTGAACTCAGGAACATTCCCTTGAAGCAAACCTCTCATCAGCATCCTGTCCTTCTGCCTGCATTGAGCTCAAGTGATACCCCAGTACCAGTCTCCAATGAAGGGAGGGTGTCGGTACCACTGCTACCCAGGGCAGGGCTGCAGAGGGTAAAACGTGATATCTGTCCCATTAAATTTCATCTTGTTAGCTGTGGCTCATTATTCATCCTGTCAAATCTTTTGGATTCTTGATTCTATCACTCAGCATATTTGCTAGCTGGCCCAACCTCATGTCTTCTGAAATTTGATCAACCCACTTTTTGTCTTTATTATGTGATTTGCAGGTAAAAGTGCTGAATGGACCAAAGTCAAAGGAAGTCCCTGGGATGGGACATGCTCTCAGAGACCTCCCCTGCAGGATGACTTCAGTTCATTAATCTGCACCTTTGGGACCAGGCATTCAATCATCTTAATATCTCAAAGCTCTTTATGCACCCTCTATGTCTCCATTTCCCCACCAGGGAAGGTGATGGTCAACATGCTATTTTAAACCACCAAGATCCTGCAGTTATCTGGCCTTGAATTGTTATTGTGGAGGCAGCAGTTGTTTAGTGGAAGGCACCCAGAATCAGTATTAGAAATGAGCCAGGGGAGAGACCTAGCTCTGCCTCTTCATCTGCATACCCTTCAGTTAGGGTGGATAGGAGAAACAGAACCGCTAGGAGTGGTTTATATATGCATAATTATATAATAAGGGATTTGTGGTAGGGATTTGAACTATGCAATTGTGGGAGCTGGTTCAGGGGCATATGGAAGGCTGCTATTTCTGTATATATTTCTAGGGCCTGAAGAAGCAGGATAGTCAGTTGGGAAGAAAAGATGGGTGCAAAATAGAAGAAAGCAAGGACACACTGGAATCCATAGGATGTCCTGGGGCCCACGGGATGAACCGGAATACACATCAATCTCTTGTTACTTCCTTCACTCCAGCCTTGATGAGGCAGGTGATCTACAGGAGAAGCTGGCTCCTTCCTCACAGAGATAAACACACACCTGGGCTGAGCATCAGAAGCTAACGGAGGAGATGTAGTGGGAGCTGGAGGAGCTGCGAACCTGGCCACAGCTCCAGGCCAGCCAGGTGGGCAGCCGATCAGCAACAGCTGCCCAGCACTGACCTTCTGAGCATACAAAGAATCTGTCCACTGCTTTATTCTGCCTCCCAAATCTTGTACGAAATTTCTCCTTTAGCCCATACTTACCTAAAACTATGCAGGGAAGGGAATTTGGGAAGCATACTTTCAGCTTAGCTAAGTTGACACACCCTGTCAGTGTTTCATCCATATATACCTCTTTTAACATCACTATCTTCCAAATGGAGACAATTGAAAAACCATGTTTCAGCCTAACCTAATGCAGCTATCCCTTGTACAACTGAAAACACGTAATCCTTTCTCCAAAAGCGGATACAAATTCATTTTAATCATCTTTGGGTGATGTGTATTCCTCTTCTTGCTGAATCACATTCTTCCTTTGATATCCCGTAACTTAGGTATTGAGATAAATCTAACCACCATTATCATATCTTATGTTAGATGATAAGGGAATGGGAGAGGTGAAAAGAAAATTTGGTTAATATTTACTGAGACATATTCACATTAAAATAACAAAAAAGTACTAAAAGTATTTATTGTCCTTGTTTCTACAGCTGGCCTTGTGGTTATAGCTGGTATTTATAACTACCTTTTTCTGCTATATGTTCTGTATTTTGTATTTTCTTTTCCCTCTACAAAGTGCTTCTGCTGGATTTGGTTCCTTACCAGATGGGGTGACCTAAACCTTTATTGAGTTGTTGAAATTTTCCATTGACTTTAATTGCAGGACCTGGAGTACTAAGAGATGCCTCAGGGACTCTCGTAAATTCCAGGCAAGCTCTTTCTTACCTCCAATATGCAGTAGCAACTCTGTATCCTCTAGAAGGCATCAATATCCCAGTCAGTACAGTAACCGCCTTCTTTATCTGTTGAATTGCTTCCAGGAGGAGCTCAAATTAGTCAGTGGCCGTCTCAACTACCAGTTTCAGTAAAGCATTGTTGTGTCCTTTGGTGGAAGCATCCTTCCTTGGGAAATGGGTCTTGTAGACCAGAAAAGCCCAAAGTGGTGGGTAAAGCAAAACTTTCTCTTGTGCATCACTAGGGGTAACAATGAGAAGAGCCACTCTCATTTTCAAAACCCTTGAAGATTCCTGGACCTATAAGTTCTGGCTAAGGGAGAAACAGCATCATATATCGCTTGCTGATTTAGAGCATACTGCATTTCTGGAGAGATTTCAGAAATGATTGCCATCACCAAGGACCTGAAAGATGCAAGGGTTGTGATTCCTACCACATGTTTATTCAACTTGTTTCTTTGGCTTGTGCAGAAGACAGATGTATCTTGGAGAATGACAGTGGGTTACCATAAACTCAATCAGGTGGTGACTCCATTACAGCTGCTGTTCCAGATGTGGTTTCATTGATAGAGCAAATTAACACATTCCCTGGCACCTGATATGCAGCTATTGCTCTGGCAGATGACCTTTTCTTTATACTTTTTACTAAAGATCATTAGAAGTTGTTTGGCTTTCATCTATGGGGACCAATACACCTTCATAGTACTACCTCAACTCTCCAGCCATATGTCATAATCTACTTCTAAGGCAGATCGTGCTGGCTCATTACATTGACAATATTATACTGTTTGAAACTGGTGAGTTGAATGTAGCAATAACCCAAGATTTGTGGGTAAGAAATGTGTGTGCCAGAGAGTGAGAAATAAATCCCACCTATAAGATGACTTCAGGTGATTAGTCTGTACCTTTGGGGCCGGGGGCTCAATCTTCTAAATACCTGCATAGCACTTTTATGCAGCCTATGTGTTTCTAATTGCTTCAGAGGATGACATTTGGTTACTCTATTTAAAGTTACCACTACCCCCTCCACCAGTTACGCAGCCCTGATCTATTACAGTGGAGGCAACAGTAGTGTAGTGAAAAACCTGAGTCAATGTTGGAAATAAGCCAGCTTTGGCCATAGTTTTGCTACTTATGCCTGTATATTTCCTTGGTCAGCTCAGTTTCTTCATCTTTGAAATGAGAACAACAAAAATCCAACTCACAAGGTTGATATGAGGACAGCATTTGATGGTGTATATAATGGAGTAAGGAATTTACTACTATACAGCCCCTGCTATATGCAGACACTTTATGAATTTGACTGTGTTTAATCCACTTTTATCACCCATTAACAAGCAAGGAACACACGTTCTGACAAGTCCTTTAACTTGCCTAGGCTCACACTGTTAGGAGACGGTGGAGCCAGGATGTAAACTCAAGCTGTTTTGTTAGCAAACCAGTGTTCTTTCCGTTTGGCATGTTCCCACTTTGCCATGGTGCCTTGTAAACTCTAAAACACCAACAGTGTGTAAATATAGGTTCTGTGCTGTTCTCAGTGAATTCATGCTGAAGTGTACTGGTCTTCCCTTCCCCAACTGCCTCTATCTAGCCACTGGGGGACTCAGCCTTTAATTCCTGGGATGAATCAGGTTTTCTTTTTTTAAAATTTTATTTCCTCATTTTGAAAATTGCCCTTCTGTATATTGCAGTTTACAAAGCACTTTTATTTACACTTTTTACTTACACTTCCATGTTCTCTTATTTAACAATCTGTGGGGTAGAGCCTGACTTTATATGTAAGAAACTGAGGCTCAGAGAGGTAGTAATGAATCAAGGCTCGCACAGTTGCCATAAGTGGCAGAGCCACTTCTCTCCATCTTCAGGGCTTTCCCCTACTGTCTCAGTCCTTCATGAGGCTCTAAATATTTGTCAATTCTGTAAAGCCATATATACCTCCTTTATCAAGAGGCCTCTTGGTACCAGGCACAGTTTCCCTCAGGAACTATATGGTTGCATGTAAATCTCAGGAGGTTCATAGAGCTTTCTACACCAACGGGCCATAGAAGCACCTGAAATCTCAGGAGAACTTTACTTCACAATTCTGTCAGAAGGAACACTACACTGAAAGCCTTAACCCTCAGAAATGAGCACATTTTAGCTTATCAGGTACAATTATACTAAGGGTAGTAGGATAAATAAAATGCTCCCTATACTCACCAATGACTTTACTTCAGATATTATTAAACAAACCAGTCTTCTGTCAAACCTCATGCTGACAATAACTAACACTCTTGAATAAAGAATAAGTAATTTTTTAACCCATCGTTGGGCTAATAGAAAGTTAGGATTCATCACAGGCCAAAAACTCAGTGAAAGCAGAAGCTAAAAGGGCAGGAAAATTACTGGACGTAGCTTTTTTTTCCCAAGGCCCTTTTCTAACTCCCAGCAACCTTGAGCTTCAGTTTTCAAGGCTGGGCCAGGAGGCAGGGTCAAGAGTCCACGTGAGGTGGTGAGTCCAATAAGAGGCCAGTGTGTCAATGGCTAGAACCTCAGAAGAGGTTCTAATGCACTATCAAAGTTCTTACCAATTATGTTCATTTTAGGGAGTCCCCAACATTAAGCTGAACCACATAAGACTACTGATACTTGGTTGTTTTTGACCTGAAAAAGTGGCAGTTTCTTGTGATTCAATGTAATAGGATGTCACAGAGATTTCTGCCCACAGCTGTGTGTCCAATGCCTAGAATAGTATCTGGCGCATTGTGCTTAATAAATATTTGTTGGTGGAATGAATGAATGAAATCAAGTTGGAAACCAGTCATCAAAAGTAGAACAACTCCAGATGAGAGTTCAGGAACATATCTGAACAACCTAAGAGTGAAAGAAGAATTCGTGAAAATGCAAGGAAACCTGAGTTCAGAATCTGCTAGGAATGGGCAGAGCAATAGGAGGCAGGGAGTGTGCTCCTGGAGTTGCCTTGGTGGGACTTGACCAGACAGCTGGGTGAACACATTGATTTCTAGAGTCCCCAGTGCATCCTTCCTAGCTGTTACTTGCCAGCTTGAAATTTCTGATTTTCAATCCCATCTGAATAGATAGTAAAAACAATAAAAACTCAAGTCTTTTCAATGTTTATAACCAAATATAATCTCCTTGAGTAATGTACAGGTTCATATTTATAAGAGAAACATGGAATCGAAATTAAAAACCCTATGATGTGGAGCATAGAAACCTTCCTTTCAAGAGTTATCCAAGGTTATGTGGAGCTTTCTCACCACCCCCTCTCTCTTTCATATTTAATCAGATTTTGAGATTAGAGATGCAATTTCCTTTTGTGTCTAGGGAGGTTTATCAGGATGCTGCACACTACTGTTTCCATTCTGCTCCTCCCCACCCCCAGGTTATAGAACTAAAGTGTCTATCACATAATTATTCATTAAAAAGAAAAGTATTTACTTTTCTGATTTAATGAACAAAAATACTATGCAGTCACGTCTACTGTGTGGGTTAGGTTAAAAAATCAGTGAGTAAACGTGAGAACTATATATAGTTAAAACTACCCATGAAAGTCTTTTATACGACATGTGAATTAAAATACACAAGGTTTTTAAATGGGCAATCCTGTGCGGTATTCCTTGTGTACCTGGTGAGAACCACCGACAGGAATAAAGACAGAAATAAAAAGAAAAGCTTATCAGTAGATGTCCAAATTTTGCTCTTAACAAAACTATCAAATCTATAGTGATGACTATGGAGAAGGTTGAGAATCTGAAAGTTTGCCTGCTTGCCTGAAGGGATGATTTCCGTTTTGTTTGAACAGTATGCCTCTGCATTGTGTGACATGTTCGTATATTTGTTCATATTGGGGGTGACACGTTGCATCTTCTGTAGAGGCTGGAGACTTAATATTAAGGCTGAGTTTCATGAACCTGCAACTTTATTATTTATGCAACCAGATCATTAGGTACCAAATGAGGATTCAAGTCTGGGGGCTAAATCATTTAGATACTGGACATGCACTCCCAGATTGCTTCCTTCCAAGAAAAAGTAAGGTGTGAGGTACGAGCTGATCTACCCAGTCCTGGGAAAGCTGTGTGAAATGCAAGTTGGGGGCATACACCAGGTTTCCTATAAGGATGGCAATCTAAAGGTCTGTTCAGATCAGACATGCTTGAGTCAGTTTCCACTTTGCCTGTGATTAGAGTCCAGATGCTTTAGATCATAGTAATCCTAGGTGTGTTAGAGATAACAATCTCCTCTGGAGTTCCTTCTTGCTTCCCTCTCCTGCTGGGGCAGGGAGGCTGAGGACGAGGCCCAGAGGTGGCTTTATGAAGATAATAAAGCTTAAGCTTAGAGTTGCACACTTGCACAAGACCCTTTCAAGTTCTGGGGAGGGCTCTTGGCAATATATTCAAATAGTCTTTTTTCTTAATTTGCAAAATTAAGCTATTTTAATCATCATCAATTAAGACCACTGTTTCTCCCCAACTTCTCGAAACCTGTCCTATTGTTTTGTTATTGGTGGAGAAGCTGCAGACAGTTTTCGGATCCAGCTAAGGGGAAATGGCCTTAAGATTACAGTGAGTTGGGGTTTTGTAGTTGACTCAGTCACTTCTTTGCAGAGCTAAGTTGTAGTTGGTTGTCCTATTGTAGGAATGGCTTCCAGGACTCTCCTGCCACCTGCTGATATGACCTGCCTGGTATTGGCAGGAGGATGCAAGGCCAGAAGTTGTGCTACCTTGTGAGTGCACCCTGCAGGGTCCAGCACTAGGCCCCCTGTGGGCACTGAAGGAGAAACCTGCAGAGGAAAAGACTTAGTTATCATTCTCTGCTCTGCCTTGAAAATGATGTTATAAAATTGTTGGCGTATACAGCCAAAAATGTAGGAAAAATAACCAAAGTATAACAGGCAGTTAATTAATACAAATATTATGTTATTTTTCTTGATTTTATATTTGTCAGTTTTCTATGATGTGCATGTTGTGATACAGTTTGTCTTCATAAATAAATGTTTATTCTCATATAAAATTTTGTTTTTGTAACTCTCCATTCTTTTCTAAAGCGGGCCTTCAAAATTGTATAACGTTCAGCCTCATTAAACCTGTTCTTCCCACAGCTGACTCTTGACCAAAGAGTATGATCCTACATGCCATCAAGGCTTTCCTTGCTTGTTTAGGCCACTCCTCCATTGCATGGACCAATGTCTTATGAGCTACAGAGGACATCAATCTTTGAAAGGCTGCCTGAAATTGAGCAGAAGTGGCAGTGCCCAGAGCTGGGCAGCATATGGAGTCTGGCCTTTGATCGTTCACAGGAAGTCCTCTCTTTGTACAGAGAAGAATAAAGAATGGCCAATGTGCACACTATAGACCAGGCAGAGGAGGCTGTTTTCCTTGTGATTTCTTAGGAAAGAAGATGGAGTTCTCATTCTGGGGTGGTTTCTGGCTTGTGTGACCAAGAAGGTGGCAAAGTCAGACAGAAGCTCTTGCCCCAAATAGATATTGTCTTCAAAGCCATCATTAGGGAGAAGCACTGCTAGTCTAGGTGTCTGTAGACCTCACTTCTCACTCTTTGGTTAAGGTGTTTCCACTTCCTGTGACTCAAACTCTGTTCAGCAAAATGGAGATCATAGTCCTTTGCTATACTGTTAAAGGATTTATCGCATAATGCTGACCATGGAATCATGGGAACGTTAACGTACTAAGCAAATGCAAGAAATGTGATGAATATAAGAAAATACTAAAGGTAAAAATCAATGCTGTCATTTAGTTAAACTTTAAAAAATCTTTTCCTGAACTAGCTGTGGGCTACAATAGAGGGTCCTAATCAATTAAGGTCAGGGAGGCTCGAAAGATGTGGATTTCTCTAATAATGTAGCCTAATTCACAGGGGCCAATTTGTTCAAGCCTAGACATGTTTGTCAGTATAATTGAAAGGAGCATGATCAGACCACATGTGCCCTAGCTGGCAGCAGACCCAGGGGACTGTGTTCTTGCTCTGCCTGGGGACCTCGGTAGGCTACCTGTTCCCTGCTGGCAGGAAGACAGAAGAGAGGAAAGCTTCCTTCTTGCTTTTGGGCTGCCCGTTAATCAACATCACTTTCCTCATTAATATAAAGGCATTCTCAGCTGCACATTTTGAGGAGCTTCCAACAATTCATTTTTCTTTCTGGTTACAGAAAAACCAGCCTTCATAATGAGGAGAGCTGTATTTTTTACAAAGCTAAATATTAATTATTTTTTCAATTTGTCATTTATATATCCTTCAAATTGGGTTTACTTTTTCAACTTACACTGCTCTAACCCCGCAGCCCGAAGATACACAATTAACACTATTTCCTTCGTGAGGGTCAGAGTACCTGCTTTCTAGGCTCTGGTTTTTCTTAAGACAAGAGTTGAAGGTGCATGAGAAATGGAATTTAATTGGAGTAACTAGGAGGATCTCCTCGCTAGGCTGAGGATGAGATAAACGACCATTCTCTTCAGTTAGCCGTTTCCTCGTACATAGCGTTGGTAGAGGGTGTTCCCGCCCTCACAGAGGGAAATTGTCAGGCATTCAGCCTTGAGTGACTTTGGGAAAGGGCTTTACTATTCTCTGTCCAAGGGTTCTGGAGTCTGGTGACCACTCAGGGTGTCTTTTCCTTGTCAGAATTAATGCTTTCCGAGTGTTAACAGATCTTCATTTAGGTTTGTGGATGACTTACTCAAAAACTTGTCTTGATGTTAGCACAGATCGACTATATTCATCCCCCAAGCCTCCCTCTATTCCTCTCTTCCTTCTTCCCTCCCCCCTTTTCTCCCTCCCTCCCTTCCCCCTCCTTTATTCCTTCCCTCCTTCCTGCCTTCCTCACTTCCTTCCTTCCTTCCTCCCTCCCTTCCTTCTTTCTTTTCTTTCTTCCTTCCCTCTTCTCTCCATCCTCCTTTCCCTTCCATGTTGAGCACCTCCTGAGTTACTGTATGCTTGACACTATGCTGGATGCTGGAAATACTATGGTGAAGAAGACACAGTCTAGTGGGTGAGACAGACACAAAATGGGCAACTTTAGGGCAGTTTGATGACCAACTCCATACAGGAGAGCACAGGGTCAGTAGTGCGCGGAGGAGTCAGGCAGGCAGGGATGGGTCTTTCCTCTGAAATCTTTCAGCACTGGGTTTTCTAATATCTCTTGTATGGTTATTTAACTGAGAGATGTCTGTGATTCTGGGCTTAGGTAGACCAAATGAAATATTCCAGTGTTCGTTTTTCTTACATATAAAATAGACATAGCAACAACCTGAGTTCAGTCATGCAATGTGCTTAGAATCCTAAACCCAGCAAATGCTTCCTGAGACATGGATGGCATCACACAGGGACTAGGCAGCTATTTGACCTTTGTCTGTAAGTGACAGTTTATGTCATAGAATTATCTCCTGGATCTTTTGGGACTTGGAAGATCTCCTCGGAAAGCTGATGTGAAAAAGATTCATGGTGTTGGATTCTTCTTAAGGCCTCTGAGTAGCTATACATCCATCCTGGAAGGCCGTTTGGAGTCATTTAAGGTTATTAAGGTGAGCAGTGTCAGCTCTTCATTTTGGGTGCGAAAGGGGAATCAAAGTTGAAATATTGCACCTACAAGGCTGGTGGTTCTATTTTAGTTTTTTTTTTTCCTTTAATTACCTAGAATGTACATTTGGAATTTTTCCACTTGGCATCAGGTTCAGTGCATACTATATATTTTTTAAATTAAAGGGAGAATGTCTCAGTGACAAGGGTGCTGCATCTAAGGTCAGACAGGCCTCATTCAAGTTCCAAAACTGCAATTTACTAGCTGTATAAACTTGAGCAGGTCACTTCCTTTCTCCAAAGCTGAGTTTTCTCATTTCTAAAACAGAGATAATTATATTACTATCTTACAGAGATGTTTATGGCTACTAAATTCTCTTGGCAGATATTAAATGTGTAATAAATATTAACTATTGTTATAGAAAACCAACTGTATACACTCTGTACATGTGTTAACCAAGGCATGGTGCCTACAGCTTCCATACTATATAAGACAAAGCCCCTTGGCTCACTTTATCTCATGGAGACTATCTTCCAGGTACAATAATTGGCATAGTGGCTACTTGTAGAAGACACCCATGGGGCTGTCTCTTCAGCCCTCCTTTTCTGATAATTGCCTTGCCGCTGCTCATCCTTAATGTGACGATAAGAGTCACTATATGAGTAGAGTGATTTCTAATCCTTAGACACAGCTAATTGGCCCAAGGTTTGGACTTGGGGCACAGAGAGTTGGGTCAAGCTCTCTCTCTCTTATAACAGTAAGATTGGTAGCTCAGAGGATGGTAGAGTGGCCATGCATCCTTCCACATGGACCTGAGAAGCAAAAGAATTTGTTCCGGAGAAGAAGGAAAGAGAAAGAAATAAGGAAAGAGAAAGAAATGTGTAGTGGATGTTCAGAGAGGAGTGAGAATATGAGTGAGAGAATGAATCTTAAGTGATACCTTTTTCCATTTATTCCTGAGATCCAGCCATATTCCTAGTTCTCAGTTCCTAGAGATAATCCAGCAGTATTTGAATAATTAATCTCTACTTTTACCTAAGCTATTGAGAGTTAGGTTTTTGTCACTCACAACCCAAAAATTTCGAAGTGATACTGTCTTCCACAAATGTTACACCAGGGAGGGTGCCAAGCACGTATGTCTAGCATATATTACAGTTATTACATGTAGCAGATATTACCCACCTGGTCCTTCTGAATAGTTGGTCATCATCATTATACTCACAGCAGGGAGTGGATACATGAGTTTAAAAATGACTATGTTCTTTCTCTGAGTTAGTTCCCTCTGAATGAAAGAAACAAAGGTAGGTAACATGTTCTCAGTTCTGAGGTAGTCAGAAGCAGTCTGGTCATAAGGATAAGAGAGAAGCTGGAATGGCATTGTGCCTGCAGAAAATGGCAGTTTCTGATGCTGGATCCCAGGAACCTCACAGACCAGGGGCACAAAAGGAAAGGCTGAGTAGAGCATAGCCTCTCAAGGGCTTGCCTGCCCCTTCCAAGTTTTGCTGGAGCTACAGTCATTTGATGCTGCCAAGTTCACTTACTGCAGGGAAAGGGATCCTGGAGAATGACTCACCATGTTCCTGTGCCTCAGAGAACCCCTACTCCTACCATACACTGTACCTGCAGAGCCACAAGGCTGTGCACCTTCATCCTCTTGGAAAGGCGGGATAACATGGTGGATAAGAACATGGACTCCAGAGACAGACTACCTGGCTTTGAATCCTGGCTCTGTTGTGTACCACTTGGCAGGTTAGTTACCCTCTCTGTTCCTCAGTTTCTTCATCTGTAAGATGAGGATAAAACCATTGTCTACCTCAAAGGTCTGTGAGGGGGTTAAATGTGTTAATATATTAAAAGTGTTTAGAACAGCGTTTGGCGTAGTAAGCACAATATGAATGATCACTATCGCCACTGCTGCCGCTGACTACTAGTACTGCCACCAGCCCTAGGAGCTCACAATCCACCTCGGAGGCAACACTGGAACATACTGAAAGCTAAACAATAAAATAGGAGAAGAGTTAGCAGAGTCAGTTCCAAAGGAAAGGTATTCACAGTGAGGATTATGGGAACTGAGCAGAGTATAGGGAAGACCCGCATCTTAAAATCTCTTGATTGTAGGCAGCCTGACTGTTCTTCTCATCTGATACCTGACAAGGCACGTGATACTAATTATTAATATATCTGACATGTAATTCTCCAACATATTCTTGCACACCTCTCAATGGGGAACTCACTTCTTTCTGAAGCAGATCAAAATGATCTTATTAAGTGACTTTCAGGCACCAGGTCACATAAGCTAGGAATCTAAAAGTTAACCTTAGCCCTTTCTTCTCCCTTATGTCATTTCTTTGCCCCTTATTCATTTATTGTCTTGTTAATTTCTCCTACCCCACCCAAAATGTAAGGTAACTTTCACTTATTGGTAGAGATGTGTTTCCTGAAGACCATAAATGGCTGAAAACTTGCATAAGTTAAGGATAAACTTACAGAAGGCAGGCATTGCTGTTTACCAGCTTACGTGTCACTGCCTTACGGTTAGGGTGTAAACAAAGCTTCAATCTGTTTGACCTGATAGTTTTGAAAAGAACCATGTCTCAATGCATTTTCAATAATTCAATAACGTGAATTATTTTAAATTGTATAAAATAAAACTTTATATTTTATATCACACTTTGAAATCTATGCATAATTCAATTTTGAATAATTCAATAATGTGAATTATTTTAAATTGCCTGTATAAAATAAAACTTTATAAATATTTTTATATCACACTTTGAAGTCTATGTAATTTTAATTCATAAGATATCTCTTGAACCTGCCCCACCCTCGACATCACCTCTGCCTCTCCTTCAGTTCAGACACTCATTATCTCTTTCTGGATTGTTGAATTTACATTTTATAATGTGATTATAGTGATTGTTTATGTGTCTATATTCCTATCAGTCTGTAAATTTAAGAGTACGTTTGCATTACATTAAGAGTAAATTTAAGGGAACAATTTTGGTTTATCTTTTTGCTCCATCTCCCTTCTCACTGGGCCCACTTTCCCTGTTCACACACTCACACACACACAAACACATGCACACATATACACAATATCTGAAAATATTACCTCATTCAATCTTCCCAACAATTCTAGGAAGCAGGTGGATATTATCTTCATTTATCAAATTAATATATTCAGGCTCAGAGAGGTTAATAAAATTGTGTAACGTCACAAAATTCATAAGTGATAGAATCAGCATTTCGACCCAAGCCTCACTGACTCCAAAGTCCATATTCTTCTTTCTACCACACCAGAACTCTACTGCCAACATTTCCCTTGCCCATTTTAAGTTTCTTAAGGACAGACTGTATCTGTCTCCTCTTTATTTTGATAGTCTTAGCGTGGTAACCTACAGCCACATCTAGGCTTGCATTCAGGAAAACTGTGATGGCTGATGCATTGATTATTTCTGAAGCAGAACATAGGAATGGGAGAAATGAGGAGTGCTGAGAAGTGGAGCAACTGGTTGACAAGTGATGGCGGTTAGATATGCCTGTCTTTTCAAGTAATGTTATAGCCAGGGCCCAGCCTAATTCTCATCCTTTGTTTCCAAAAATCATATGAGCCAGGCTGAAAGTCCCTAAGACTTGGTGGTGACTTTGATGTTCACTTAGCTACCTGCTTAGTCGTTGACCTTAGTAACTGACTTGGGATGACTGATCAAAGGGAAAAGTAAGAAACCAAACCCTGGAGACATGGGCAAAGCCTCGTAAAGCCTTCTTTGTTGCCGCTTCTCGTACCACGCTCAGGAACGCTCGCACACTTTTTGCATCTCAAAGTCATGACATTGTCTTCCATCTCAAGGCTTATGTGCCAGTTGCAACCTCTGTCTACAACATTCTTCCTATTTTCTTTGCCTACCCAATTCCTATTCATCATTTGGGTCTCATTCTAACTATCTCTTGTTTAGGGAGGTCCTTTCTGATTCTTTAGAGTAATTTTAGGATTTCTGTCAAGATATTCCTGAAATAATCCTTTGTGCTTAACACCAGACATTAATTACATAATTATCTCATACGCATTTGATACCTGTTTTTCATGTCAGACTATAAGCTACTTGAGGGCAGGAACTGTGTCCATTTCATTCATCATTCATGTCTGGCACAGAGCGCACAACTTTTTACATGATACATGTTTAATAAATATTAATCAATGGCTGATTAATAGATGGAAGATAATATAATCATCTCCCTGCTTCTCCCCACTAGAGGGAAGTGACGAGGGAGAAAATAAGAGATGACTTTCAGTCTCACCTGGAGAACATAATGTTTCAATAAGAAAGCAGAGATTTCATTTTCTGAACTGTTGTTTTCAGAATGTTTGTAATTTAAATTCTCATGTTATTTGACAGTACCACTTATGTTCCTATAAGAATGAAATTGAATAAATACATTTCAGAGTAACTCAAGGTGACCTGCAGGCCTAGGCAGCCTGAGCTTGCTAGAGGTCGAACAGCCTTTGGGTATCAAGAGGGACAGACCAGCATGTCTGTGTTTGAACTAGCACTTTCCCCTTCACTCTGATCTTTAAAAATCAGTTGCAAATCTGAGAATAACACTCATCTTCAGTTCTGGAATGTGATGCATTTTAGGTCTTACACAATGAAAGCAATGAGAACCTAAATTAAATTAAAACTTCCCTTCTTACATTCAACATGTTCACAAGTTTGTAGGGTTTGTTCATTTTTCGTCTTTTAAAATGAAAAGGGTGATTCATGCTCACAATAAAAATATTATTGGACACTCTGTGTAAGGAGCCAGGCTGGTGTGGAAAATGACAGAGCACCCTGAGGAGCTTTTAGATTCTCATTTGCGAGTCTGGAATGACATAGAATTTAACGTTGAAATAGGCTGACCATATTATTTATCTTTCCAACCTGGGATACTTGTGAGAGTAAATGGGGGTGTTATTAATTATTAGTCTGAAGTAACCTGCATAAACCAGTACTGTCTGGGCTAAACCTGGGCATGTGTTAATCCTATATTTAATAATATTTTGCGAGAACAATGACATAGATGTCTCGTGTAGCACATAACTCATTGCCAAGTGAATTTTACAGTTTATAATTACTCTAGAAGTTCAGGCAAGGAAGGGGATGGTGTCACTGCTTACTGCGTGAAGGCTGTAGCAAGAAGGCACAGTCTGAGCTGCGTTTGGAAGGATGGCCAGGATAGGTAGGTAGGGAAGAGGAGTGGATTCGTCCATGTGAGTGAAAGTTTGGAGGTGTTTTTCAGGAGTTAGCCAGTTGGTTTTGATTATTTAGCCTCGAGTAAAATTTGTGAAAATTATCAATATTTCAAGAAAGAAGAAATATGTGGTCAACACTCACACTTTCCGGCCTTACTCACTGTAGAATTCTCCAACCCTACAGCAGTCCCAAACCCTGCAGAGATCAGCCTGGAAGTGCCCAAGGCAGTACCCACAGTGATGCATCTTTCTGTTTCCATTCCTCCTCCTCCTTCTCTTTCTCTTTCCCTTTTCACCCTCCTTTCCATCTCTCCCCATCTTCTCCTCTTCCCACTCTCCTTCTATAGGGCTTTATACCACACTCTCCCACATACACTCCATCCTGGCTGCTCCCTGGTCTTGGGGACTAGGGCCAGAACCGCACCAACCAGGATGTGCTGGACTGTCAGAGCCATCATTCCAAAATTAGAAGCTGAGACTCTGGGGGCTGGGGTAACCAATTGCCTCCTCTCTAAGGAACATTATCTGCTCTAGGCTCCTGAAATTCCCTCAACACCAGTAGGCTCTTCTTTAGAGGAAAACTCCTGGTGGCTGAAGACTCATCTGGGGCACTTCCAATGAAGGACACATTCTTTGTCTCTTCCTTACCTCAGAGCCAAGGCTTAATATTCCTTCCAGAAGAGAGCCTACTATCATTTTTCAAGGGGATTTCTTTTAAGACAACCAAATTGCTGAGCATCATTGTTCTGGTCCTGCCTGGAGAGCTCATCCATTTGCAACTGTAAACTGTAAGCTCCCTTCCGTCAAGGCTGCTGGGAAAGAGCTGTGTTTCCAGCTGAAAGTGAATTCGGGTGAGCTTTCTCAGAACCTCCAGGACTCTGCCCAGTTAACACAAGCAGAAGGGCAGGATATTTGAGTGCATTAGCAGTAGATTTTTATTTATTTATTTTGGTGAGGAAGATTGGTTCTGAGCTAACATCCGTTGCCAATCTTCCTCTTTTTGCTTGAGGAAGATTGTCGCTGAGCTAACATTTGTGCCAATCTTCCTCTGTTTTGTATGTGGGACTCCGCTGCAACGTGGCTTGATGAGTGCTGTATAGATCCGCGCCTGGGATCCAATCCTGTGAACCCTGGGCCACTGAAGCAGAGCATACAAACAACCACTACGCCACTGAGCCAGCCCCCCATTTTTAGTTTTTATCCAGATGAAAAATGTACAATTTTTAAAGTATAAAATAGTGTTTTCTAATATATAAGAGGTTTGTGTGCTTTTCATAGTTGTCATATTTGCAAACTCTTTTTCTTCTTCTGGGAGGTTATAGGCAACACTCTCTCCCTCACCCCCTTCCGTGCCTTTCACTCTGTTGATGCTGGCTTCCCTGAAAGAAGGAGACCTTCACACAGTGTTCCCATCACTGCAAGCTGCAGGAAAGTATGGAGAATCAGGAGAAAAGACAGTTTTGTAAGAGAGAGGGAGAAAGAACTGATTTTTAAACCAGAACTGTGGGTAGCTGCATATTCCTTCTGGGAGATAGAGTAGGAAGCTAGAGGTCTTTGGGAAAATTCTATCCATGAGGATATTGGGAGGAACTGTGGGCTCCCATGATGTGAAGATTAGGAATATTATTTAGCCATGAGAAAGAAGGAAATCCTGCCATTTGAGACAATGTGGATAGGCCTTCAGGGCATGATGCTAAGTGAAATAAGTCAGACAGAGAAAGACAAATACAGTATGATATCGCTTATGTGTGGAATTTAAAAAGCTCTGTTTCTCTCTATATAGAAACATAGAATAGAATGGTGGTCACCAGGGGCTGGGGGTGGTGGTGGTAGAGGAATGGAGAGATTTTGGACAAAGGGTACAAACTTTCAGTTATAAGACAAATAATTTCTGGGGATCTAATTTGCAACATGGTGATTATAGTTAATAATATTGTATTATACACTTGAAAGTTGGTAAGTGGGTAGGTCTTAAATGTTCTTACCACACACACATAAATGTTAATTATGTGGCATGGTGAAGATGTTAGCTAATGCTATGGTGGTATAATCATTTTGCAATATGTAGGTGTATCAAATCAAACCAATTTTATTTGAATTCCTAAAGACAAGACACTTCCACTGATATCTGATTCACAGGAATCCCTGGGAGAGTTCAGAATAAGTTGACCATGGCTCTAGACATGGGTTCTAGCTGCACGTCTCTCATTTACAGCTTCCCTCTTCCTCATTTCACTGGAGGCACATGCTTTCTTCTCCAAGTAAAGGATGTTCCTTTGGGAAGGAAACATAGTTATAGATGGTTTGCTTTTATGGTTCACTGTTTTACAGTATTAGGCCGCTCTTGATCATAGCCCCATTTTCCAGCCTGCTTTTTTTTTCTTTTAAATCAAATTTACTGTCACATTGCTTCAGAAATGAGAATAGTAAAAAAATTCTGCTAAATAACTGATTAATAAGTTAAAGCAAATTCTCATTTAATAACTATTTGCAAGGCTTTGTATTCACCACTGTAGAGGGGAAATGGTGTTTTTCAACCTAGATAACACATTGGACATTCTTGAGGAACTTCTAATAAAACAGAATCTGTAGATTGCTTTGAGAGGGCATGGGACTCAAGGTGATCTACAGATTACGTGCAATCCTTATCAAAACCCCAATGACATTTTTGCATTAGTAGGAAAATATATCCTAGAATTCTTCTGAAATCTCAAGGGATCCAGAAGAGCCAAACCAATCGCAAAAAAGAACAAAGTTGGAGGTTTCATGCTGCCTGATTTCAAAACTTATTACAAGCCACAATAATCAAAACAGTGTGGTACTGGCATAAAAACAGATGTACAGAGTAATGGAATAGAATAGAGCGCTCAGAAAGAAACCCTGGTCTATGTGGTAAAATGATCTTCAATAAGGGTGCCAAGCCCACTCAATAAGAAAAGGATGGCGTCTTCAATAAATGGTCTTGGAAAAACTGGATATTCACATGTGAAAGCATGAAGTTGGACCCTTACCTTATACAATATACAAAAATTAATTCAAAATGGATGAAAGACTTAAACATAAAACTCAAAACTATAAAACTCCTAGAAGAAAACAGAAGGAAAGCTTTATGACATTGGGTTTCAAAATAATTTCTTGTATATGATACCAAAAGCACAGGCAACGAAAGCACGATTAGAAAAATGGGGCTACATGAAACTTAAAAACTTTTGTGCATCAAAGGGTGTAATCAATAGAGCAAAAAGGCAAACTATGAAATGAGAAAATATTCACAAATCATATATCTGATAAGGCACTAATATCCATAACATATAAAGAAATTCTACAACTCAAAAAAACCCAAAAACAAATAACCTGATTAAAATATGAGTAAAGGACTGAATAGATGTTTCTCTAAAGATGATATATAAATGGCCAACAAGCATATGAAAATATGCTTAACATAACTAATTAGAGAAATGTAAATCAAAACCAAAATGAGATATCACCTCACAACCATTCGAATGGATAATATTAAAAAAACCCCAGAAAATAACAACTGTTGATGAGGATGTGGAGAAAATGGAACCCTTGCGCACTGTTTGTTGATGGAGAATGTAAAATGGTGTAGCCACTATGGAAAAAAGTATGACGGTTCCTCAAAACATTTAACATAGAATTGTCATATGATCTAGTAATCCCACTTCTGGGTATATATAAAAGAACTGAGGGGATCTTGAAGATATATGTGATTCATATTCATTCGTAGCACATTCATAGCAGCATTCATAATAGCCAAGAAGTGGAAGGAAACTGAATGTCCACCGACGGAACGGACAAAGAAAATGTGGTGTCTGCCTACAGTGGAATGTTATTCAGCCTTAAAAACGAAGGAAATCCTATCACATGCTACAACAGGGAAGAACTTTGAAGACATTATGCTCCGTGAAATAAGCCAGCCAGAAAAAGATAAACACTGTACGATTCCATTTATATGAGCTTCTTAGAGTCATCAAATTCATAGAGGCAGAAAGTAGAATGGTGGTTGCCAGGGCTGAGGGGAAGGGAGGAGGGGGAGTTGTTATTTAATGGCTATAGAGTTCAAGTTTTACAAGATAAAAATGTTCTGGAGATTGGTTGCACAACATTGTGAATATACCTAACACTGTTGGACTGTACAGTTAAAAACATTTAAGATGGAAAAAAAAATGCCATGCCCAGACCCCAACTTCAGACAACCGTACAAGAGTTTCTGCGGTAGGAATCCGGTATTGATGTTTCTACAAAGCTCCCCAGGTGACTGAGGTGTGCAGTGGGTTTGGGGACCACTGGAGTGGAGGGATGGGGTACGGAGCAGCCCTGCCCTCAGAGGGTTCATCCACTGGAGTGGAGGGATGGGGTACGGAGCAGCCCTGCCCTCAGAGGGTTCATCCTCTGGAGGGAATGTGCAGTTTGGATGCAGAACACCATTAAGTCAGGCCATTGTGATTGGGACCTTAGAGAGTTACAGTGTCATCAAAATCCACAAAGCAAAGACCTTCCTTGTAGCGTGGGGTGAGTTTTCAGGCATTTGTGCCAAGCTTTGAAGAATCAATAAGAGTTAACAGGATGCCTGAGAGGGGAGAGGGTCTGTAGCTGTCACAAAAGGATAAAGGCGGGTAAAAATGCCTGGCATGACTAGGAAATGGAGGAGTGTCTAGTTTCACTGGAGTATATGAAAGGTGTGTGTGGAGGGGGCGGTGGTAAGGAACTACAATTTCAAAGACAAGCTGATGCCAGCTTGTGGAGGTTCTTGAAAGTCATGCTAAGAAGAAAATTAGATATTATTCTGTAGACAATGGGGTGTTACTGCTTTTTTAGCCAGGGAGTGAAAAAAGCTAAAACATCTGGGTGATTTAAAATCCAGAGTGATAAGAGTTATGTTTGAAGAAGATATATTTTACTCTTCCTTAAATGACATTTACCAACCAATACTTTTGAACTGCCTGTTCACACTTCATGCAGGTTTTCCAAAACGCGTTATTTCATTTTCCCCTGCCTGGTCCAGAGCCCTCTGTTTCCTCCAACGTGATGCTCCCCAAGGCCCAGTTCACCCAGTCGAGCACGTAGGAGTCACTTCATCCAGCTTCCCATCAGATGGGCCCAGTCCCTTTGCTAATCTAAAACTATCTGCCTCGAAACGACTCTCTTAAGGAAGGGGCAATTCATATTTGAAAGATTAGTGCTATCACCTACCGCAAAACCACTTTGTAAGCACGATGCTTCACGGAGGCTGGAGGGAATGCTGCTGGTCTGGAGCAGCACTGCCACGGCCTTTGGGAGCTGTACCCAACCACTCGTCGGTTTGCTTCCTTCACAAGTGCCTGCTTGCTTCCCCTCAGAAAGCCTGGACAATTGTGTTTTGTGTAATATTTTCAAATACGCTCCTAGACCCTGACATTTCGAAACAACTAACCTGCTTTGTTTGAGAAATGTATTTAAATAAATTAGTGAAACCACCGCTCCGAATGAATCCTTTAAGGCTGCTTACAGAGAAATTTTGAAAGGGCAATATTATCACTGACAAAAACGGCAGCATCTGAGCAATTTGATATCCAGAAAGCGGAGCGGGGAGGCAGAACATAATGACAGAGTTTTACCTATAGCGAAACCATTAAAGGTCGCCTACCGGAAGGACAGCTGAAATAGAATTTGTTTTCAAATTACAAGATTAAAGAATGATCCTGGAAGAAAGTATTATTATATAGTGTCAAAAGAAAGAGAGAGATTAAAATGGTTGGAGGATGCAATCACAGCTGAGATAAATTCTACTCTCTCTGTGGTTTGCACACCCTGCAGTCTCTCTGCCTCAATGGATTGGGTGGGTTGGAGAAATTAACAAGTGCTCCTCTCTCCACACAGATCTTTCCCCCACTGAGAGTTCTTTTCCCCTCTGGTCTTACTGAAAACACATTTGCCTGCCAGGGAAACCATGTGGAGGAGTGGAGGGTTTCTTTGTTAATGGTGCCCACTGGAGAGGACAACATTAAAAATTCTTTAAAATGAAAAGAACGATTTTGAGTTTCCAAGTCATTAGGCAGGTTTATGACTTGTCCATTTGCACAGGAGCTGATAGGACTCTCCACACAGCCATTTCACTTAAAATTGGCTCATCTCACACATGGCTTTTGCTCAGTTTTTCCCCATGCCAAGAACTCCTCTGGTGCAGACCGAGGCTCCCTTTGGAAGACATGGGAAAAGCCCGCCCTGCCTTCTCCGCAGCACCGTTGTACTTGAAATGCTGCAGCACAGCAGCGAGGGTGTACCGGACTCTGCACTGAACGAGTTAAGACAAACCTGCTATGTTACTACTGTCAGTTCTAGAAGGTGTAGCATGCATAAGTTCTTCACAAATGTTAGCTAAGAATGAACCTGCACAACTAGGGAAGGAAACGATGCAGCTGCTTTCCGCATTTTAAAAATATTTGAATACACTCCTTGAAAAGAAACTTTCTCTTTATGTAAGATTTTTCTGTAGTAGACACAATTTGTTCAAACTTAAACAACACAGAGTGGCAGGAGCTGGGAAGATTATGCAATTTGACTATTCATAATGTAATAAGTAATCATGAGCTATTCTGAGCACACAAAAATGGAGGGCTTCTAAATATATTGTCAAACTGATCATCCAGTTCCTTATTCAAGGTGTCTGCTCTGGACAGAAACGGCTACTCAATGGTCATTGAACACCCTTTGTGCCTTTTCCCTTCCTCTCCTAAGCACTTCCTTTGCTAACCTCTGCGCTTCTCAAACGTTAGCTCTCTGTGAAGCTTGCGCACACCACCTCTTGCTCAATGCCTATGGGGTGAGTGGGGAATTATGGAGAGCTGCTTCAGAGCTGAGGCCTAAGTCAAGCTGTTTGGAGGCCAGAAGCTGGCTGTCATGGTCCTGACCCAAGAATGGCTGATCATCTTGATTTTCCTCCCACTATCTTACCTAGAAAGACCACGGCATTAGTGACAGGGCAGCAGAGCTCCTGGGATGTCCCCGCTGTGTGGACCAATGCTCCAATGTGTGTTTTCCACATCAGTCAGTGGGGCAAGAGCTATGGCTGTTGTGCTCTCCCAGGGAGTCAGGAGGATCTCTAGGGAGAAACCATCAGCCCTCTTCCTCACCCACAAAACAGAAAGAACTAAGTGTAAAACAATTACTCAGCTAAGAACCTCAGGCTCCTCCAGAGCTGGGTTTCTCGGCATTGGCGATCCAATCCCAGGGACAAAGTGATCCTTCCTTTGGATGTCATTCTTGTCTCTGTTCTCTTCTCTTTAACTTACCTTTTTGGTTCCAATCTTACCCAAAGTGGATCTTTGGGTGTTCCAGTGCCCTCATTAGGAAATATGTCCTGTGTCACGGAGGTCCCAACGAATAGACAGAACTTTGTTATCTAAGTTACTTTGCCCAGGCCAGAGGTCAAAGGTCAGGCTTAATATTGTATGAGATGTTTTTCTTTGATTTTAGAAGCCATTAAGAAAACAGATGAAAGAATAAGAGATGAAGATTAAAATGTCAACTTTATTAATCATAAATCTGGATTAGATAGGCAGCTATAAATTGTACCTTCTAGTATTTCCCCCCATGTTTTGACTTTGTATCTACCTATTGTGGAGAGGCTGGACATACCAACTGGACACTATCATCTGTGTCTCCTGCCTCATATCTGGTAAGCTGCTATCGTGGGGAAGAAAGTGAGATACCTGTGGTCCTAGGTCATTACCCCGTAACTTCCCACTGGGGACAGAAATGGAGCAGAGTGCATCCATTCTATGTGAGGCAGAGACAAGAGAGAGGAGTATTGAGACATTTACATTCAGTTGGTTATATGTTGATGATTTAAGGCATATTAACTAGAAAAAGTAGTGATAGTGATATTTTGGTGAGTTTTCGAAACAATGTAGAAATAAATACCTTATACTTTGATAAACTAAATGTATGTGTGCAAATACAAGGGTAAACTCTGAGTAGAAGTACAACAAATAACTTCCAAGCTAATAGGATTTAAAAAGTGACATAAAGAAAACTTGATGGACTTGACAGAACAACACTGACATACTTAAAAAGTAAAGAAAAATGACATTAGTTTGGAGAAAAAAGAATTTAAAATAAAGGGCATAATAGTGATAAAGAGGGACACTTCATAATTAAAAAAGAATATCACTGAGAAGAAATAAATGACAGTTATGTATACTTATCGACATAACTTCCAACTATATAAAGGAAATAAAAATTCAGAACAGATTTGGAAGATTGGAGAACATGAATACCGAGCTTGATTTCACAGATACAGTAGATAGACCTAGAAAATACGCATTCTTTTCAAGGCATATGGAACATTCATTAAAATTAACCATGCATTAGGTAACAAAGGAAGTTAAAAGAAATCCAGTAACTCATGTGCAAAAGAGCTAAAAGAAGAACTTGTTGATCGGACTTGCACTGCCAAATATTAAAACATTTTATAAAGCTATAGTAATTAAAACAGTGCAGCATTGGCACAGGGAAAAGCAAATAGGTGAGTGGAATAGAATAGAGAGGCCAGAAACAGACTGAAGCTTCTGTAGGAATTTGGTAAGTGACCAAGGAGTCCTTACAAATCAGTGGGGAAGGATGATCTGGGGTTGGAACAATTGGCATTCATTCCACATGAAAATAAAAATAAACTTCATTTCTATCTCTTATAAATGAAATAAATTTCAGATATATTAAAGACTAAATGTGTAAAAGATGAGCTTAAAACTCTTAGAAGAAATTCATATCAACATCTCAATGACCTTGGGGGAAGAAAAAGATTTCTTAGGCAAAACTCCACATACACAAGTTATAAAGGGAAATATTGATATATTCGAGTCAAAATTTATAGCTTCTTCATGACCAAAGATCCCATGAACAATCTAAATGTGAAATGACAGGCCAGAAGATGTTTGCAACACATGTGACTGACAATCTAGAAGGTACTAACAAAAATTTACAAGTCACTAAGTAAAAGACAAACAACCTAACATGTGGGCAAAAGATGACAATGGGCAATGCATTAAAAGAGGGAATGTAAGTAGGGAAAAATAAACAATTTTGCTAGTAATCAGATAATTGTAAATTAGAACAACAAAGTACCATTTTACAATCCACAGATCAGCCAAAAATTTTTTTCAATTATTTCAGTGAGGTCATATTGATTTATAACATTGTGTAATTACAGGTTTACATTATTTTATATCAATTTCTGTATAGACTGCTTAATGCTCACCACCAATAATCTAATTTTTATCTATCACCATATGTATGTGCCCCTTTACCCCTTTCACCCACGTTCTCATGCCCTTCCCCTCTGGTAACCACTAATCTGTTCTCTTTATCCTTGTGTTTGTTTAACTACCACATGTGAGTGAAATCATATGGTGTTTATCTTTCTCTGTCTGGCTTATTTTCCTTAACATCATACCCTCAAAGTCCATCCACATCGTGGCAAATGGGAGGATTTTGTCCTTTTTTATAGCTGAGTAGTATTCCATTGTATATGTATACTACATCTTCTTTATCCATTCATCAGTTGATGGGCACTTGGGTTGCTTCCACATCTTGGCTATTGGGAATAATACTGCAGTGATCATAGGGGTGCATAAACCCTTTGAATTGTTGATTTCATGTTCTTTGGATAAATACCCAGTAGTGGAATAGCTGGATCATATGGTATTTGTATTTCTAATATTTTGAGAAATCTCCATGCTGTTTTCCATAGTGGCTGCACCAGTTTGTATTCCCACCAGCAGTGTATGAGGGTTCCCTTTTCTCTACATCTTCTCCAACATTTGTTGTTTTTTGTCTTGGTGATTATAGCCATTCTGATAGGTATAAGGTGATATATCATTGTAGTTTTGATTTTCATTTCCCTAATAATTAGTGACGTTGAACATCTTTTCAAGCACCTGTTGGCCATCTGTATATCTCCTTTGGAAAAATGTCTGTCGACATCCTCTGCCCATTTTTTGATTGAGTTGTTTTTTGTTGTTGAGTTGTATGAGTTCTTTCTATATTCTGGAAATTAACCCCTTGTGGGTATATGATTTGCAAATATTTTCTTCCAGTTGGTGAGTTATCTTTTCATTTTGTTCATGGTTTCCTTTACCTTGCAGAAGCTTTTTAGTCTGATGTAGTCCCATTTGTTTATTTTTTCTTTTGTTTCCCTTGCCTGAGTAGACATGGTATTCGAAAAGACGCTGCTAAGACCAATGTCAAAGAGTGCACTACCTGTATTTTCTTCTAGGAGTTTTATGGCTTCAGGTCTTATATTCAAGTCTTTAATCCATTTTGAGTTAATTTTCATGTATGGCATAAGGTAATAGTCTACTTTCATTCTTTTGCATCTGGCTGTCCAGTTTTCCCAACATTGTTTATTGAAGACACTTTCCTTTCTCCATTTTATGTTCTTAGCTCCTTTGTCGAAGATTAGCTGTCCATAGATGTGTGGTAAAAAGGTGAAAATCCCAAGTATTGGCATGCATGTAGGGATATGAGGACTCCCTTACACTGCCAGGGGGAGTATAAATTGGTAAAACCACTTTGTGGGCCATTTGACATTATCTAATACATTTGACAATGCACACACACTATGATCCCACAATTTGGCTTCTAGTTGTGTACCCAGAGAAGGTCTTGCACATGTGAAGCAGGAAGCATGCATAAAGATACTTAATATAGCATTGCGTGAATAGTGAAGAACTGAAGGCAAATTAATGGTCCATAAAGCAAATGTATGGTGTTCATAGAATGGAATACTCCATCAATCTGTCTGCCTGTCTGCCTTTATCAATCTCAAAACCTTAATTTTGAGTGTAAAATCTAAGTTTCAAAAGGATAGGTACATTATGATAGCATTTAAGTAAATTTTTAAAACAGATAAACATTACTTTATTTTGTTTTATGGACACATCTATATGTAGAAAAAGCATAAAATTGTGAACCTGGCATGATACACAGGAAAGTCATGACAGAAATTGCCTATTTTTTTCAATGAAAAAATATAAGTAAGATTAAACCAATTAATGAGCCTAGTCCATTGCTAGGCACATGCTGGCACTCAATATTAATGATTAGTCTTTCATACAAAGATGGCAAAGGAATCAATTTGTTGGGATTTGATATAGAAGTAAGAAAGATCTAAATATTCACCAAGTAGCTAAGACAACCACCTTTGGCATGGACTTCTAGGTCTTTTTCCCCCTGTGCTTTGAGGAAAAGAAAATTTAAAAAAAATTTCTTTAATTCAATTTTAATTGCAAGCAAATGGTGATTTAAGAGATAGTGGGATATTATCCAAAGAACTTTTGATATTTTTATGCATATCTAAACTTCTGATGAAGTGTTGTTGCCTAGATTTTAGTCATGTTGGCAAAAAAATATTAAAAGCTTCTTCTTGTTACATTCTGAAACATGCCCAGAGCCTGACAGAATGTTCAGATGATTTCAAAAATGTTCAAGAATCAGAATGATAGGCTTGTTTTGTTAGAGCAAGCAAGATCGTCCACAAATATGAAGTCCATTGCCAGTTTATTTTCTGGCTGCTCATGAAGGTACATTCAAATTTAAGAATTTTACTGCCACAAATTCTTTGAGGGCTGGAAGAAAAATCCTGTTCTTTGAGGTGTCAGGTGCAATACACTCTCAAAGATCATCTGATTCTTCACTCAAAGTTCAGTTTGTAGTCCAGCAGCATGGTAATCACCTAGGAGATCGTTAGAAATGCAGAATCTCAGATCCCACTCCAGAATGACTGAATCAGAATCCGAAGTTTGTCAAGGTCCTCAGGTGATTTGTATGCACACTAAAGTTTGAAAAGCATTGATCTAATCCCATGGTTTCTAAACCCAGCAATGAATGACACTGATAGCTTTCGACATGCATTTCCTTGTGCTTGACTTCCATAAATTCAAATTCTTCAGTAGGTCTATAATGAGGTACAGAAATTTCCATTTTTAAATTTTGAAATCATTTCAAACTTACAAAATACTTTCAAGAATATTAAAAGACATGCCTCCCCTAGTATACACTCTGGATTATTTGAGAATAAATTGTCAACATACAGTCCCATCACTCCTGGAAAACTTTAATGTGTATTTCCTATAATTGAGGACATTCTTCTCTATAACAACAATGCAACCATCAAAATAGGGATGTTAACACTCATTTATTACTAATATCTTATCATCTGACACCATTTGAGCTTTGCCAATTCTTACTATAATGTCCTTTATGGGAAAAGCATCCAATTCACGGTGATGAGTTGTGTTTAATTGTCACGTCTCTTAATCTCCTTCTTTCTGGAACAGCTCTTCAGTCTTTCCTTAACTTCCATGACCTTGACACTTTCGTAAATCACAGAACAGTTGCTTTGTAGAATGTCCCTCAGTCTGGATTTGTCTGAAGTTTCTCCATGAGTAGATTCAGGTTGTGCATTTTTTTTCCCTCAGAAATATCAAATAAGTGGTGCTGTATTCTTATTGCATTTTATCACATGGTGATTTCAATTTTTCCTACTACTGGTGATATTAACCATGATCTTTGACTAAAGTGATGGCTTCCAGGCTTTCCCACTGTAAGTTACTCTTCTTCCCTTTATAATCAATAAGTGTTTTGAGAAAAGGTACCTTGAAGCTATCATATGCCTCATCACGCTTTACGCAGTGCTTTAGTGTCCGTTGATGTTTCTTGGGTGATTAGTTAATGCTGTGATGGCTGCTCTATGGTAATTTCAAACTCCATCATTCTTTCTACACTTATCAGTTGACATTCCACTGTAATGAAAAACTTTCTCTTCTCTCCATTTATTTACCTATCTCAGAATGTTCTCATGAATTTCTATTTTATTCACTGGGTTATAATCTGTTACTATCTTTACTTTGATACTTAAATTGTCCCAGTTTGGGGCAGAAGGAGCCCCTTTGAGCTGGCTCCTGTGTCCTTTGGATAGGTTCCCATTATTCAGTATTTTCTGGCACAAAAAGATGCTCCAGTCTCATCTTGTACTTTCCCTGCCCGAGACCTAGACTCAGCTACTTCTCGAAGGAGTCCTGGTTTCTTTGAGTGGAGGATGGTGTTTAGATACCAAGATCTCAGTGCTAGGAGTGTTCTTTGTTATTGGGTGTCACTGCTGCCAGTTCTCAGTGGGCAGGGCTAGGGAATATATGTGTGCGTATACACACATCTATACCAATTTCTCTATCTATCCATGTGATTCAATATGTCTGTATTGAATTCACACCTCAAACTTAAGTTAAAATTTGACAATTTTGGGTTAATTGTAGTTTTGTTTGCTTCCCGTATTTGTAATTTCTTATCCCAACTGTGAGAAGCCTGCCTCTCCCAAAACTTACTCATTTGAAAAGTCCCCCCAGTATGCAACCAATATCCTGGCACTGGCACAATTGTCCTGTCTCCAGCCCCCGGTGCAGAAGCTCCTCTTGCCTCTCTGGGGCTTCAACACCTCTCCCCAGCGGGGCCGCCATTGCTGCGGCCCTGCGTTGATGCCCTTCTTGCTGTGCTCCTACATTCCCTGCTGAGCTGTTGGCACTACCCTCTGCCCTTGCTGATCACATTCCCCACCCAGCCAGGCTCTGATTTCTCTTGCCAGGCTGCACAGATGCTTTCCTCACCCTGCTCGGGCTCTAACGCCCTCTTCTGGGCTGCCACTGCCGCTGTTGCCCCTGCTCAGGTATCCTCCTTGCCTCACTCAGACCCCGACATTGGGCTGCCTTCACCTCTGCCCCCATCACCTTTTCTTGTGCCAATACTGCCTCTCTCCACTTGCTCTCTGACATTCCACGGCAGACTATGCACCTTCTCCCTAGGATGACAGCCCACATTGCTTGGCCCCACTTTGATTCCTTAGTTTTTAAATAAGTTCTTTGAATGATTCTTATGAATAAGCCCAATGACGAACTCACACTGGCATGTTGGGGTCCACTTGGTGTTTCAAACTCCAACCCATTGCCATGATTTTCTGCATCATGCCTAAGGTTTTCCTTGCTACCTTTTTCCCAAACTCTTTTAGGAAAGGAAGCTCACACAATTCCCTTACTGGCAAAGCCTTTTAGATCTGAAGTTTTATTCCTTCTCATTTCCACCCCTTATTGCTTGGTTTGCTCACTTCAGGCAATGAACACATTTGAATATACCAAGATAATCACTGTGTTTCTCTTTAAATCTTCCCCAAATTTCCAGGTCCATCAACATTTTCTTATATGTCACAGTTTTTCTATTCTTTAATATTTTGATTGTTTTTATTGAGAAAGTTCTAGGTTACTAATATTCTTCTTAAAATGTAGCTACTTGTATGGTGACCTCACCTCCGTTAACTTGAAATTTATAGCTCTATTAATTTAGCCCACGACTCATCTAATCTTCCAGTCCATATATCAAACAGGAAGCTCATGTTGAGCTGGCTGTTCTTTAAAACTCTTAGGTCTTTCCTTCACAAGCCGTCTTCATTCTATAAAAGAGAAGAGAAATTCTCATAGAATTCAAAGTGATTTGGTCCCAATGTGTAAACAAGATTGCAGAGGAAATATTTAAAATTACTGGCTTGCTTTTAAAATATTTTAAAACTCTTCATTTACTTACCAAAAATATCATATGCGTATAATGATACTTCTCATCAATTTATTCTGGAATCCTTAAAACTATCACACTTTTCAAAGTTCGCTTGATTATAGGTGTATTGTTACCCACTTTTCACAGATCCACATTAAAAAGGAGGATATACTATTAACTTACATTGGATTTAGCAATAAATAACAGTTCAAGTAAATTCTTAGGCATAGCCCCAACATATAAACTATACAAGTATAGATCTGCCTTTGTAACTTGTAACACCATGTAAACTTTTTCCTCATCTCCTGAAGTATTTCCCGGGACCTCCACAGAATTTAGAAGATGCACTAGATGAATTATCAAGGAGTTTTGAAATATATTGAATGGTTATTTTGCCACAAATAGCTGGTCTAAAAGTGCAGCTTCCATTTCTAGCTACTGTCAGGATGAATTGGTTGTTCCTTGTTAGAAAGGTGACGATTGGAATAAATCACTTAGAGATGTCAAAGAGATAGGCCATCCATCCACCCACCCATCCATCCATTCATTCAGCCATCAAAATTGTTAATAAAGGGTCAAGACCCCTAACTGCTTGAAGAACAAATGCCTAAATTTCCCGAAGGAGTGTCATTAGCTGAGTCCATTGGTTTATTGTTCTCAAGTGTCTCATAGATGGTGGATATCATCACATTCCACGTGCTCTCCTGTCATAGTGCCAGATCAGGCTTTGGGGCTTCTTCCCTTTGGATGAGGGGCAGGATATTTATTCCCTAGTTTTCCTGGGGCCACAGTCACCTTTGGTCTTATATATTCAGACAGGCTTTCCGGCTCAAAGGTCAAGTCTACTCTGATTTTCATCACTTTCTTCTTCAGCCTTAGAAATACAGTTGTCTTCACTATGATTATAACCATTTTAGTGATATTCATGTCAAGTTTCTATAGGGAGTTGATAAAGGAGGGGAGACTGGCATTTATTAAGCAACTGCTATGCATTAGACGTGTGTCAGACATCCCCTTATTTTATCCCATCCTTCCCCCAAGGTTGGTGCTTGCTCATCTCTCAGCCCCAGCTCCAATGTCATCCATGACCACTTGGTCTAATTAGGTGTCTTTCCTACTATTTTCTAAATTTTCTTCTGGTGTTTTCCACTGTAATTTTATAATGATCTATTTATCATCTCTTATTCCCATAGGATATAAGTTATTTGAAGGCAGTGGTTATGGCTCTTGGATAAGTTACTGATCTTGTGAGTTTATTCAAGTATGAAAAATGATGTACCATTAGGACCTCCCTCATAGGGTTATTGGGGGTCTGAAATGAGTTAATAATGTAAAGTTCTTGCAACTGTGCCTGACACTTAATAAATGCTGACTGCTACTACTCTTCTGAAATTTCTACAACTGCAATAACAGCCGCTATTATTACTACTACAACTATTGCTAATATCCACTTGTTAGAGTATGCCCCAGCATAGAATGCATGCTCAATAAATATTTTTTGAATGAATGAATGCCTAATTCTCAGAGCATTGTATGAAGTCATACTGTAAGGAAAATGAGGCTCAGAGAGGAAAATACCTTGCCCAAGGCTGCCCAGTATGAAACTGGGCCTGGAACTCAGCCCTATCCGACCCCAGTGCGAGTGTGATTTCTGTTATCTCCACCTCTCATCACTTCAGGCAGCAGAGAGTTTATTACACCATTCCATCCCCCATGAAAATTGTGCAAAATTAAAAGCTGTAAAAAAAAGGAAGTCTTTAAGGATTTTGATCCAGAGGATGGTTGTTGGTTATGTGGCCTTGTTTACAGGGTAACTTGTGTATGTACCTCTTCCATCCCCTCTCCCGCCTAGGCCAGGATGCCCTGATGCTGGCTCCCAGGAGGGCCCAGGGGACTTCGTATAGCCTCAGAGTGGGAAAGCAGAGGTCTGGGGCAGGAGTGTGCAGCTGAAGTCCCCCCTCCTTTGTGCTGCCCAGGAGCACATTTCTCTCTCCCACCTGCTCTGTGAGCCATGCTTGCTGCAGCAGCATCCCTGGGGCAGGCGCTGCCTCATCTGACAGGCCATAATTTGGGTCATTACGCTCTCCCATGGGCAGTAATGACATTTTTTCTTTTCTAGACATGACTGCTGTGCAGTTGCCTGATGGGAGGGAGGGTGGATTACGCCTGCTCCTTGGCTCCTGGCCCCACCCGGGCACTGCTGGGGATGGCAGAGGCAACATGAGGCCCTTTTGAGTCAAGTTTCCTGTTTTGTGGGGCTCGTCTTGGCAGAGGTGCTCTTCGCTGTGGAAGAGAGATCTAGAAGGGTCACACTCTGGAGCGCTAGGACTTGGGAATAGTGTATGAATTGGCAAGGGCCACAGGGAAAGTGCCCTTGCTCAAAAATAGCTCTGCATTGTACCCACAGAGACGTGTTTGTGCTAACAAGTTCTCGGGAAGCTTGAGCTCGGAAGAGCACCCACCTGAGTGAGAATTATTAGACGCACCTGGCTTAGGTCAGTTCCCTTCAAGAAATACACTTGGATGAAACTGGAGAGGGAGAAAAGCAAGTCTTCTGGGGAAGAGCCCACCTGGGTGGAGCTGCGGGGAGCATAGAAGCTGCTGGAAGGCAGAGCAGGCCCTGCTTCTCCTGTATGTGGGTGAGGGTCACAGAAGGGAGGCATGATGGTGACAGATCTCTGTAATTCTGGCTTGACCTTAGAATGCTGTCTAAATTGTCAGCTTTACCCAAAGTGGCACTTAGAGAGATGGTGTTGTATGATGGATTAAACACAATGACCTGGAGGTCAGATACAATGGGATCCAGACGTGTCCTGCCAATTATCCCTTAGGAAAGTTGGCAAGATGTCATACCACTCTAAGCAGTTTCCCTATTTGTCAAATGAGGGAATTGTTCTCAGATTCTTAGGGTCTTTTCACATAGCATTTTATGACTTGAAGAAGTAGCCGTATTTCTATGAAACTGGCAGAGCGGGTGCTGGGCTGCCTGTGACAGATGCTTCTTGCCTTCTGGGCACAGGAACTCTGAGCTGCAGGTGACTCTGGGTCCTAACAGCATTCACTTTCAGCTCTTTACTCAAGGGTAATGACTCTTAAGGTTTGTTAAGTAGAAGACAGGGTGCCTGACGGTGAGCTCCAGTTCAACAACAGACCACAAGAGAAATTGAAATAGAGGAGTTTATTCCTCACAAGTCCTAGTGGAAGTACCTGGCACATCTTGAGGGGCCACATGGGGAGGTCAAGGCAGAGTGCAGGCAGAGAGGCAGGAGCTGGGGCTCAGGCTTTTTTAGAGTCTGTGGGTGGAGTGGGTTCCTGGGCTAGGGCTGAACTGGTCTATTCAAATCCAAAGAGCAGGGTTTTGGCAAGTCCCAGGGGCTCTTATCTGAAGGGAGCATAAGACAGACACTGGGAGGCAGAGGGACTGTTGATCCCAAGGGCTGTTGGGAAATCCTATCGGGAACTTACATTCACTTGTGACTCTGCGGCTGCTGTCTAGGGCGGGCACATGCTTGGAGGGGCTCATGTCAGTTTGAGATCCCTGCAGGCCGCTTGGCCAAACAAAATGGATGCCAGGCAGCAGTCCTGTGGTGTAGGTTAGCTCAACTCTCAACACCAAGGCACTGGCTGTGGGAGTGAGACCTCTGTAAGCACTGGGGATTAGTCATCTGCCAAGCTCTGATTCAGGGCTCCTCTATCTCTTTATCCCTCCCTTATAAGCATAGTTTTCAGACTGCTAGCAACTTATCTTTAACCAGTTCTTTCATTAATGAGGTTTTGTTTGAATTACTTTAATAGTTAGGTGTGACTGGCTATTTTTTTTTTTTTTTTCTAAAGTAATTCCTCTGCAAGTGAGAAGTGGGCCAAGAGTGGCTTGGGTTCCTGGTTGAATCCACTTTCCCCTCTGAGAGTGCCTAACTGGGGGCTGTAGATGCCAGACTCTTCCTGTTCATAAACATCTTGTGCTTAAAATGAATACTGTCTGCAGAAGCCAGGGCATATTATTCTCTTGAAATATGATTTCTGAATTCTCTATTAGCTCGAGTCGCAGTATATGAGGGGAGAGAACATAGTAGTCATCTAAATTCCTGTTAAATTGGCAAACAAACACACCCAAAATTGTAGAAAATGTTGATGACCTGGGGGGTACTTTTTGGGTTATCTGTAGAGAAGTTGACAGTCTAGAGCACTGCTGCAACATTACAATGGGGACAGAATCATAATTCCTGGGGTTTCCTAGGAAGGGCACAGATGATTGAGTGTTGGCTCAGTGCTGCCCAGGTGGTTGCCAGTCACAGGTCAGAGATAGAGAAGAATATTCTATTTATAATAGCTGGAGTCTAAATAAGCTTGTATTATTTCTAGGGTTCACTTCCCTGTCCTCTGCTTCTCCACCAAACCAGCCAGCATTGAGGAATCGCTTGTTGGCTGGCACGTTAGCATCCATCTCTTGAAGACTCTATCCCAATTTCGAAACCCCACTGCCAGTGTTACTGACATATGGTTTGTCGAACACTTGAAGGGTTGTGAAACTCACTACTTACTTCCAAGGACTATGCCATTCAGCATTGCTATATAGCTCTAGATATCAGGAAGCCACACATTAGGAAGAGCTGAGACCTACCTCCCTGTAACTCCTGTTCATGCTCTTTGGAGACAGACACAGGTCTCCATGGCTAGCATCCTCGACCTACCCCAGCCCCAGGTCTTCCCTTCTCAAGGTTGCTCATCAAGGTCTTTATTTCAAATCTTCCCCCATCCTGGGGACCCTCCCCTGAGTAAGCTCCATTTGTGTACTGAGGTTTCCTACAAGCACATGACACTTGTGTCCCTAAAGTGTAATAATCAAGATCTGACTATGTACTCAGGGTCACCTTAAAGGGAGCCTTCTATTCTTTGAGAAACAAGAAGTGAAAAACAAGTCTGGACCTTGCTGTGGATAGTTGGTCCAACCTGGCTTATTTAGCAGAGCATGAGACCTAATGCCCCAGGGAAAAGACACAGCTCTGCGCCTCTGGTGGTCACACATACCCCTGGGGATAGGGTCAGTGGGAACACTGAACTTCATCTGTTCTCCTCTTCCCTCTTCCATCTGGTGGGACACCACCAGCCAAGACACTGTGTCCTGCAGAGGGGCTTTGAGCTGGCAGGAAACAGCATTTCAGTTCTATCTGCGGGTGTGCTCTGGTGTGTCATCTCTACTCTGTTTTCTACCGTCTCCAATTACAGAAGTTAGGTGTGCTCCCTCCAGCAATTATGGTTCACTCCTGGAGGAAAGGACTTTACCCTTTCCAGCTCTTATTTTGTCTTCAGCTCTTTCATGATTCACACTGTGATTTGGGACAAGTCCTTTGCCCTCTCAAGTGAGGAGATTGGATAGGGTCACTGCCAGGTTCCTTCCTGCTTTTCCTGGAAAGCTCTCTACTGCAGGATAATCAGCCAGAGCCTTGTAGACTAGGGGCCAGCAATGGGTGACTTAACGCCTCCCCACCCATGGTGTAAACACTTTACTGGATGGAGATTTGGGAGCCCAGGAGTCTTCATCTCAAGATTTATGCATCACTTCTGAAATTGTACAGGGGGTACCAAAGGGCAAACTGAGGATGAGAGCTGCTGGGAGGAGGTGTCTGGAGCAGGGATTAGGATCCACCCAGAGTCTAGCCTCAGCCACAAATCATTTGTGAGCTTTGGAGCAAGTCACCTGACCCCTAGACCTCAGTTTCCTCATCATGACAGGAGAATTAAGGTGAGAGTCTCTTTCTGTTGTAATAGTCAGATTGAAAATTTTTCCCTTAGAGAAGTTTTATATGTCTGTTAGATCTCCTGCTGCCAGGAACTAACCTCCTGGGAGATAGGTCTTACTTTCATCCAGTCATGTAGGAAGGTGCCAGAAAATTGCTTAAAGTAGACATTGGATTGTGCCAATCAGAACCAGCTCCCTTCACCACTGAAGAACTTATTCCTCCAAATGTTGGGAGTTCTGCTGGTTAACAGCCTCCTACTCTCAGCTCTTACCAGGCATTGCTCTTGGCTGAAAAGAGCCCCCCTCTCCCAAGGTTACTGCTCCCTTCCTTGGAGGCAGACTTCATCTAATCTAGGCCAGGGAAGTGCAGAGAGACTACAGAAGTTATAACCAAAATTAGAAGGAATATGCACTCGTAGGAACCAAGAGAGTAACATACATCTGGGAGTGGATTCTGAAGGTGCTGAATCAAGGGGGATGGGACACAATGTTGGATGAGGGAGAACTTATTGATATAGATGCACTCTTCCATGATACAGGATTTAACAGCCTGGCCAGACCCTCAGGAGATGGTGCTAACATGTTGGGATGGCTCTTAGAAGCATGGAAAAAGTGATGGCTCAAATCAAGTAAGGTAAAAATGCCAGAAGTGCTATAGCAGATGGTGGATCAAAAGTCTCAGAAAAATGAGCATGCTCAAATATGATGTACCATGTAAGGCTGGAAAACTCACCAGCTGGTTGTATTTAGTGGGAGGACCCAGAGGATGCTCCATTTCTCAAAGCAATAAGAGATGTACTAGAAAGAAGGGCACCAGAACTCCCTGGTAGCTCTCTCTAAAGACCATGGCTGACATTTGGAGAATTTAGAGAATTAGGTTCACTGATAGCAACAGGATGATAAGATCCCCAAATAATAGAGGCCAGGTCGTGATGCTCAAATCTCAGAAGGAAAATGGGTAAAATGATGGTAATGAGGTGATGTGGACAGGGCAAGCCCGTGTCAACTACAGTCCGCTGTTGTGTGCACAGATTCACTTTATATAAGTTCTGAGATTAGCTCCTCCAGGATTCTTGGGGGCCTTTTTTATGGAGTAAAATTGTAAAAGGAATGATAGTGGGGCAAATTAGAGCCTCTGTTGCTTCAGCTAGTCTATTAGGCTCAACTGCTACTAATCATTTCCATCCTTTACTAACCATTCTGGATGCCCTTTACCCTCAGCAAGCACCTCTGCTATCTCAGTGGTATGACCCAGACACTCCTCTCTAAGGGGTCTGAGCTTCAGGTCATCATGCCTTTCTCAGGCTGTGGCTGCAATATTTGTCCATTTACTATTAAAATTAGGCAAATAGATGCCAGAAGATGTCCAAGTGCAAAACATATTTTCCATATCCTCATTATGACTAGCAGCCCTACGTCCTCCTGATTCATCAAGCTCAAGTGCCCCTGACATGATGGTAACTCCTCTCCTTGCCTGCTGGTCCCCTGGCACAGGAAGCACAAAATGGGTAGCAGCTGAAGCTCAACCTTCAATGGAACACTTGTTAAGTCCCCACGTACAAGAGCGCCTCCTCTGGGAATCAGGACCTCTAAACCTCCAGAGCCCAGAATTGTGGGAACAGGAAGCACTAATTCCTCCAAATAGTTTTCTGGGATTGATGGTAGGATGAGCCATTCCTTCTCTTACCTCTTGGTTCTCAGACCCACATGTTCTGCCTACTGGAGACACAATAGTCATTTGCCACTCTGACCTTACCTCTGTTGCAATTACTCCATTCTGCTATTGTAGGGAAAAAGCTGCCATAGATAACATGTAAAGGAATGAGAGTGTCTGTGTTCTAATGCAACTTAATTTACAAAAACAAGTGTTAGGTCAGATTTGGCCTGCAGGTCAATCCCTGATCTAACTAATACACAGAGCCTGTGACCTGAGGTGCCCACTGGTCCTCCTTGGCTGGGAATTAAAGATCCTCTATGTTGTGACACTGGATCACAGACTAGCCAGTTAGGCACCCTGCCCATTTGTTAGTTTTCCCAGTCAACAAATATGTATTGGCCATGTTCTATATAGAGACCTTGGGTATGTAAAGATAAACAAAACATGATCCACAGCTTTTAGGGGCTAGCAGGGAAGTGGGAGTTGAACCATGGAGGTACGATCCTTTAAGTGCTAGGAAGGATTCATGAGGGACAGGATACAATGCGGACCAGAGCAACGGGTGGCAGATTCTTCTTCCAGACCCTTTGAAACATGTAAAGCAACATGACGTGTCCCTGGGCACAGCCGACCGGGAGGTTAGATAGCAAGAGGAACCTGTGGTGATGACCTGGCTGGAGGGTTAAGCAGGGGCCAGAGCAATGGGCTTTATCTTGAACATGGTGGGAGCAATCAGAGGGTTTTAATCAGAGGAGTATCAAGCTGAGATTTACATTTAACAAGAGTTCCTTTGAGAGCAGATGGTCTAATAATTTGACAGGATGGAGCTTAACAAAAATAAAACCATAGAGCTTATCCTCTTTTGATATTGCATACAACCTACTTTTAAGTTTATTACTTATTTCTATCTAAACTTGCTACAGTATAAACACCAAAAGGCAGGGATTCATTTTTCTTCCCTACTTCTGCTCTCCAAGTGCTTAGGGTAGTACTGGACACATGGTAGTTACTTAATATGTATTCATTTGAATAAATGAATGAATGAAAGTTTCCTTTCTTGTGAGAAACAAGATGGCAGTATAATTGCAGTTTCAGTTCCATCAAACGTCTGGAAGCAGCAAATGTCTTTAGTAAATCAATTCACAACTATTTGGGATACAAGACAGGCTATGGAAGATCCAAAGTGATGCAGATTGGCATGTGCAAAGATTCAAACTGAGAAACAACAGTTATACAAAGGATAGCTCCTGAGGGCCATCCATAAAGGAAGAACCCTGGGCTGGCAATCCAAAAGTCTGTATTTTCATCCCTACCCTGTCACTAACTTATTTTGTGAAGCTGGCCATGCCACTTCACACTCTAGCTCCCTGTGGGATGAGACTGACTCTTACTTAGCTCAGTTTAACTCAGAGAGTCTGGCCCATAGTAGATGCTCACCAAATAAGTGTTGAATTACAGCTCTAGTAAGAGCTAGGAGTGAACTCCTTGTGGCCCACAAAGTTGAGAAGGCAGGGCTCAGAGGATGGAAGATAAAGCCCACAGAGTAACCATCTCCTTTGACTTTTAATGAGACAATATTGTGGCCAAGGACCCCCAGCCGCTTTCCCATCTAATCATTTTCTGGCTCTGGTAGAAGTTGTTGATACATAGATTCTTACTGAGGTCCAGCTCCGCACTCCATTTATAAGCCTGAGCCCTCCTGGAGATGCAGAAGGCAACTCATGAGTCCTGGTGAAGAGGCAGCTGCCCATATCTAGTGCTCCCACTGCGGGAAACGGGCTTTCCACGTGGCCCTCCTAGTCAGGCCAGCGTTCCCTGGACACCATGGTTGATCTTAGATCGCTGTAATACTCTGGCTTTACTGAGTGTAAGGACCCCTGCTGTCAAGCAGATCATTTGCCTCATAGGAGCTATCCCAGTCCTTCTCTTCAAAGCTTTTCCCTGTTTAATTTTCCTCCATCTGCTTGGTTCTCTGTCCTGGAACAAGTCTTTATATGCAAACTCTGCAGTGAAGGCAACTTAAAAAGCCCACAGAGAGAGAGATGCTAAATGTTTCAGATAAGAAGAAACTGAGCAGACCAGAATCAGAAGGCCTTTCCAAACTGGTTGTGACAAAAAAGGAAATGAGCTTTTCTGTTTTTGCCACATCTGTCCTATGGCTGTGCTTGACTACAGCACAACCTGCTGGGAAGAAGCCTTGAGCCCCACTTCAAGTAGCCAGCAGTGAGAAAGCACAGCCTCTGTTTTCTTTAATTAGTCACGGTGGCCTAGAGCAGAAACACTGGCGGGGGAGTGAGATTTAGGAGTAGGGAGGGTGAGACTTCAGCTTATACCATAGACATGCGGTCTTGTGTTTATTAACACCCCTCCAGCACCTGCCATGTGCCAGGTTCTGGGTGCTGAGGACATAAAGCTGGTTCATACAAAGTCTGTGCCTTGAGGAACTCACGGTGTAGCAGGGGAAAGGGGAGTATACCTGCCAACTATGTGCTTCATGGAAGACCTGATGAGGTGCTGGTGGGAGCTCCAGCTCTGTGTGTCTCTCAACCTGAATCAATCTTTCAGACCACATCTGGCAAATTGGTGGAGTCAATACTACAGAACTCTGTCTGTTGGAAGAATGAGGAATTCCATAGGAGAGCTCATTTTGAGAGAAGGATGATGAGGAAAGGGTGTGATGAGGTTGGTCTTACTAAGAAAGCCTTAGCCATGGAGGGAAGGATAATTCTGAGTACAGTCTGGTGTCTGTCACTAATGGACAGGAGGGGAATGGAGGAGGGAAGTACAACTGGACTAGATGCTCCACTTAAACATGCGTGCATCATTGGGGTGCAAACAGCACAGCTGGAGCGCTCCTCTGACCAATGGAGGTCTTAGGCCGGCTCTTCATGGCTTCTAAGGCTGACTGCATGTATCTATTTTCAGTGACATCACTATGGTAGCTTGAGATTTGCCATGTGGGAGTATTTACACCATGGAAATTGACAAGAAAATCAGGGCTATTCTGTCTCCTGAATAGCTGGTTATTAAACACTTATCAGCACACCACAAACAGAATGTAACCAACAGAGTGAAAGAGAAGATCTTGTCTCCCAAGCAGTCCCAGACCGCAGTGCAGTTTGGCATGGTGAAGTTCCAGTATATGATTTTTCAAAATGTGTACTACGAAACACTAGTGGTGCATCCTTTATGTCCCTCCTGGAGTTTATAATACATACTAGCATATTCAAGGCTCAGAGTCATTTGCATAAAGAAACATGCTTAATTTTGTTTAATTTAGACTAGTGCTTTTCAGACTTTACTGTGTGTATGATTCACCTGGGGATTTTGTTAAAATTCCGGTCTGGGGTGGGGCTCAGTTTCTGCATTTTTGAAAATCTACCAAGTAATGTTGATATTCCTTGTCCAAGAGGACCACACTTTGAGAAACAATTTAGAATGCTTCGATTTATTTAACCATGGAATCCAGCGTTAAAATCAAAATCTCTAGAACACATGTGGCATTCTGCAGAACTTGGATCTTGGAAGTACACTTTGGAAACATTGCTCAAATACAGCAGTGGTGGTATACGGGGTGGCAGAGGAGTGAACAATTCCTGGTGGAGATCACAGTGTCTCCAGAGCAGGATGGAGGTGGTGGGGCCCATAGGAGCAAGAGATGACCCTGAGGAGACCACAGTTTTCCGGGAAAAAGCAGTGGAACTTGATGAAAAGCACTGCCCACAACAAAAGTAGAGGTGGATTTCCTGCTGGGGACAGACATATCCAGGAGCACATGTGAGGCACTGTGGACACTCCACGGGAACGTCCAGAAAGTCCTGGTGGGAATGCTCAGCAGGCAGGGGGCTGAGTTTCTACATCATGTAGTTGGTGATGTCAGGAAACAAAATGTTAGACATTACTGTGGATATCACCAGTTTGTCCTCCCAGTCTGGTGAAGACTCGCCAAAATGAATAACATCTCTCAGAAGTAATGTGGGACAGTTTCTCAGAAGAGGTGACAAATTCTGTCTTGAAAGAACAGAAATCCATTAAGCAAAGGTGGAGTGTGGACTTGGGTAGGTGAGGGTCAGAAAGGGGTGGGATATGCCATATGGGGAGGACATTTCAGTTTGAAGGATCAGAGCGGGCAAGGGCCTGCAGACTGCTGGTCCTGCTGGGGTGGGGCTGGGACTTTTGCACAAGCTCTTTCTTCTGCCTAGTGCTCAAGTCATATGGAAGATGGTGCAGATATTGTCCAGAGTGAAAGGGGTGCTTCACGTTCCTCTGAGGGCCAGGCATCTGGCATGGGAGGAGAAGCTGAGGGGAAGGGGTGCTGGGGAAGGGAGTAGGAGGAAAAATCAATTCCTGAGGAAATAAATTTTCAAAAGAAATCACCTGAAAAGTCAGGGGACCGAATTATATTAAATGATTTGACATCTTAGTTTGGCCTTACTGCTATAGATAAAATTATATTTCAAAGGGAGACTCACTAATATAATAAAACTGGAGGCAGTAGAAAGCCTTCCATTGGTTTCACATGGAATATGTTATACTTCCAGACTAACAAGTCAGAGGCCCCAGCAGAGAGCAGTGCATCGGCCCAGATGAGGGCCGTGAGCCACGTCTGGGATGGACAGGAGGAAAGGAGAAGCTGAGAGACAGCAGGCACCACTGCAGCGCTGTGTGCTGCTTCCTAGTCTCAGGACAGTCCCCTCTGTGAAAATACACACTTCTCCTTCCTGAAGGATCTGATCCCGCCCTACATTACATTTTAGTTTATGTATGTATATGCTTATCTCTCCTGCCAACTGCTGAGCTTGCCGAGAAAAGGAGTCTTGTTTTATGAAATAAATAATAAAACTAATATTTATGAGCACCTGTTATGAGATAGGCGATTTCAAAAATGTTATTTCCTTCACCTTTCATGTCAACCTCACAAGGAAACTATGACTATCGCAGATTTACAGGAAAGAAAACCAAGTTGCAGAAAGGATATGAGACTTGTGAATGCCCTAGAGGGGGGAGCTAGCTAAGTCCCAGCTCAGTGCTCATCTGCTGTACTGCAGTCCTTCCTTGGCCAGCCCTGTACTCCTCCAGTGCTCCACCCAGACACGTGGTTGACCTTGTAAGAGATGCCTTAGTCAAGTCTGTTCATCCTTCATCCGGGAATTGCTTATTTCAGAAGATATACTGAATGAGTGAGGTATTGAGGGAAAAGATATTTCAAACTCAGTAGACTCCATAGTTTGGTTTTTGCCAGTTGTATGTAGCTTTTACAGTTATAACCCATTCTTTCAACAACTATTTCACTGGAGTTTCAGTGGTGAGTAAGGTAGACATGGTCTCTGCCCACAGTCTGATAGCATTGAGGATCGCATGACATGCCTTGGGCATTTCACTTAACATCCATCTCCCTTTCAAAGTCTTACAGTTTATCATTTGTCTCTCTGTCCATGTGAAATAAAGTCTGTGCTCATATCTTCTAAACCTAAACAAGCATTAATGCACAGATGCCATTTTAATTTGCCCCTTTACTCATGGTCAGTTTTGCTTGACTTCTGTATCTTGATGAGTTTAAGGTTGTAGATTTTTGGGAAAAGGGCTCTTGTGTTTGGTGGAAGTCCAGAGCAACATGGACTATAATAATTATCAGCAAAGTGCGGGGAGGGATATGTGAGCAGAAGATTGCAAGCAGGGACTAAAGAAGTGAGTACCCCTGGAGTAAGCATTAGGGTGATGCAGATGGCTGGTTGCTGTGAGAGCACAGAGGAAGCATAACTACCTGAATCCAGGCAGAATCAGGAAATCTTTACAGAAAAGGTAATATCTATTTTAATACCTGAAGATCAAGTAGAAATGGACAGGCAGAGGGAGAAATGTATGTAAAATCCAGAAAGGACAGAAATCATGGTGAGGAAGCAAGTGGTTCAGGATGGCTGGACTGGAGTCTGACGGGAGGAAGTAGCAAGAAAGGCCATGCTGAGTTATTGGATTTAGTATGAAGAGCAATGGAGAGTCAATGGTGGGTTGGACAGGGAAGTGGCGTGATGAGGTTTTTAGTTTAGAAATATCACTCTGGCTGCAATGTGGAAATTGGTTTGTAGGTAAAACAATTCCCAGGGGCAGGGTGACTTGATGGGAGGCTGTTCCAGTCATCCAGGTGAAAGATAATGATGCTGAACTGAGTAGTGGCAGTGGGGATGGCAGGGAATGTGCAGATTTGAGGGACACGTAGGAGGTGATAGCAGTGGGACAGGAGTAGGGACTGAGACATGATCAAGGGTGACAGAGTTGGCTGACTTGTATCACAATGAACCCAAAGTGGTGTCATTCCCTGGGATAGGGGACCCAGGGAGGAGGAGGGTTTTTGCTCATCTTGTTCTATTTGGGAGTAGAGAATGAGGAGGAAAAGCTCATTTTTACATGAACTGAGGTGTCTGAGAGAGCCTCTGTGCAGGAGCTAGCTTGGCATACAGGTCCAAGGCTCAGAGTGAGAAGAGAGATCTCCAAGAATAGACAATTAACATTTTTTTCTTAAAGATTGGCACCTGAGCTAACATCTGTTGCCAATCTTCTTTCTTTTTCTTCTTCTCCCCACACCCCCCCCCCCCCCAGTACATAGTTGTATATTCTAGTTGTGAGTGTCTCTGGTTGTGCTATGTGGGACGCCACCTCAGGACGTCTGCACCCAGGATCTGAACTGGCGAAACTCTGGGCTGCCGAAGCAAAGCGCTCAAACTTAACCACTTGGCCACAGGGCTGGCCCCTAGACCATTAACATGTACACGGCAGACCTACGTCAATGAGCCTGTGAAGGAAGCCATGAAGGAGACGTCAGAAGGGGAGGAGGGAGTCCAGGGGAATATGGTAGTGTGGAAGCCAAGGGGAGAGGACATTGCAGGAAGGACAGATCCCTCAGCAGTGTCAAGTGTTTCACTCTGCAGTGCACTGCTCCCCTCTCTTAGTCTTTTGGCTTCATTGCTGTTGCTCACTTGTGTGGCTCAGGGAGGTTATAAGGAGCAGCTACTGAGTGTGATCCAGACATCCTTGTGGCAGTTGTGGGGCTTGGTGGTATGGGTGTACTTTTTGAAGTACCTGTGGCCAACATCTTACCAAAGACTCAAGATGCCTGAGCGAGAAAAAGACCAGGGCTAAAAGGCAACTTAAAGTGATCACTTATGTATCTGTTCACTTACTTATTAAAGAAGGTTTATAGAGTACCTATTATATTCCAGAATCTGTGCTGACCTCTACACTGCAAATGAGGTAATGTCCCTGTCACTATGAGGCAGTTTCCAGAGGTCAATAGAAATTAGTTCAATAATTATATATATTAATTATAACTGTGGAAAATACTACAAAGGAAAAGCATCAAGTGCTGTGTGAATGCGGAACAGAAAGGTTTAAAGTGATTTAGAGGATCAGGGAAGAATTACAGAAAGAAGGAATATTTAATAATTGAGAATTGGATGATGAGCAGATCACTTAGTAGATGTTAGCTATTCAAAGAAGGGGAAAGAACACTTTAGGCAGAAGGAACAGCCTGACTGAGATGTCTGAAACAGGAGGAATCCTGGCGTGTGAGGAAGGGAAAGGAAGTCTGTATTGGAGCAGGCACAGCTGAGCAGAGATGTAGGGTGAGCTGGGGGGCAGGGCGGGCGCTAGACTTGGGAGGACTAGGGAGGGCTTGTTAGGTGGATTATTAAGCTGGGGGGAGATGTGATCAGATTTGCGTTAAGAAATTCGCTATGTCTGCAGCATGAAGAATGGAGTGAAGGCGAGCATGAAGGGTTGCAGAGCATCCATTTGTGACCATGTCTTGAACACCTTGAGGGTGCAGCTTTTATTGAGCGTCTACTGATTATAGCAACTATTGGTTGAGCTCTGGAGTGTGGAGGGCATGTGCGGGGGGGAATGAGGAAGAAGTAGATGTTCTTACAGAGCTTAATTTTTTTGAGAGATAAAGTCATGAACACCCTAGAGAAGAAAAAGCACAGGCTGAATATAAAATCAAGAGCTGAGTGGGATGAGTCAGAGGGCTCCAGTGGGAAGGGGCCATCATGGACTGGAAAAGTGAAAGAAAGAATTTTAAATGGAGAGGTGGGCCTCAAGATTGAGTTCCAGAGGAGGACACTATGAACAATGGGGCTCCCATAGGGGTCCATGGTGGGAGCAGGGAGAGCACATTTCAGCTTGGAGCAGGGCAGTGCAGCACTCCTCTTCTCCTGACCACTGTGGGTGGCTCCCCAACCACGCAAAATCCTGGAATTGTTGGGCTTATTTGTGTATTTAGGAACGGACATCCCAGAGGAAGTTTTCTTCTCTGTCCTGTCATTTCCCAACAGAGCAATCAGCTTTGCAAAGCTTCTGATTTCAGGGCTGATCATGTTCCTTTCCTCTTTGGAAAAGGACTATTTGCATGTTTTTATGAGTCTTATTACATAGCTTTATGACTTGTACATGTAATAATAGTGAGCCAGACGTTCATGGTATGTGTCTCTAGAGAAGTCATCAGTCGAACATAAAAATGTAAATCCATTTGGAAAAACACAGACCAGTTATTGAAAGTGAAGCCTGCAGAACATGTGCCCCTAGTGATAGATTAGCAAAGGCCCAACGACACACACTCTCAGCTCAGACCTGCTCCGCAGACCATCTGGAAACAGACGATGCTTGATAATGCAGAATAATAAAATCAGCGAAGTTCCCATTTACAAATGAAATCAATTGGAGGATGAGTGATTACACAGATTTAAAGCAATAGGAATATTTTCCCCAAATTTGGGGGAGGGCCGAGTGGGGGAAGAAGATGGTCAAAGATTCCAGGGCCAAAGATTCCATCTTGTGAATCCTGGGTGAACCCAGACGTTTGAAAATAAGAAAGCACAGATTCCAGGTGGTTGATTCTCTCTGCAGAATTGACCTGTCGAAACCCTCTACGAATGACTGTACTTTCTCTGACAAACAGATGTCAGTATCTAAAAATGCTTCCTGCAATTTCTTTCCACAAAGCAATAAGACAGTTCCAGACCAATAACAGCTCACTAAGTGGTATTCGCTGCTCTGTCACCTCCACAGCTATAACCAAGGAAATGAAAAGGTAAGAAAGATAAAGCAAAAATCAGGGGTCACCTGCTATAAGCCAGAGGGGCTCTTTACCCTGATAGGGCAAGCCAAAGCAGCTTTACTCTTTTCCCATTTCATTAGTTTTTCCTTCTAAAACCTCATAGGTCTTTCACGAGCAATTAAGACTATTAAACAGGGAACTAAGAACCTGAAAGTTTATGTCACACGTAATTGAGAGGCAGTTTAGCTGGAAGGACTCTGGCTGGGACATGGAGTGGAGTAAACCCGGAGTCCCACACCATGACTGCTCTGGTTCTGGTGCTGGATGAGTTTTAAAGTTGGTTGCTCGTCCAGCAGTGCTGTGATCATTCTGCAGCAAAACCAGGTTGAGATTTCTGGGCTAGGGCAGAAGCAGCTGGAGCTTTCTTAGAGTCTGGGTGTTGAAAGCAGGAGAATTTTATCAAACACTCCAGAAATATATGTACATGCCACCCCAGCTCATTCCCCTAGTTAAATCCACCACTGCCACCATTTCTCTTTCCTATGCACCAATCAAATATCTAACGAACCTATACTGGCATGGCTAATCTTATGCTATATTGTCTGGCCAATGTATTGCCTTGTGTGTGCATGTGTTGGGGGTGGGGGTGGAGTGAGGGTTGAGCAGATGAAGATTGGGAGAGGGTCAGGGTCAAAGAGGCAAAGGAAACCCTTTAGGGCATTCTGAGCTGGTGCAGGTGGGGAAAGGATCCTGGCCAGCAAATTGCAGAGGCAGCAAGTCACATAAAATTCCAAATGAGGGGAGTGCAGCGTCCATTGAGGGTCTGTTGGAAGGGAAAGAGCCCTGTGGCTCAGGAAGGGGTGCAGTGGAGTAGTAATGTCTAGGTGGGGCCTTGAAGGTGGAGGTGGGGGGTGGAGGGGAATGAGAGCAGCCCTAAAGGCGGGGGAAATGTCTGCTACTGAATGTATCACCCAGATACCCCTTTGTACAGCTGAAGTCCTCAGTTTCCCAGCCATGGGAATGTTGAGGGCTGACAATTGATTCTCACACTCCACTCCACGATTACTCTCAGCTGAAGAGAGCTACCTTGCCTAGTCTCCTTTTCAGGAAGTAGCCCACATCCAATGGCTGGTTGACTCAGAGTTTAAAATCCCTGGTCGCCTTATCCTAATTTGGACATCCCAGCTCCTGAGCCTCAAGAAGACTGTCTGAGGCCTTTGTGACTGCATCACAGTCTTCTGATCAATCTAGCTTTCTTCATTCCCTCATGCGTGTTGATACTGACAGTATCTGCAGTCTGTGTACATTTGTGACCAGGCTGCACCTTGTCCCAGCAGGATTCTCTGCCATTGCTGCCTCGCAGGAGGTGCAGTAGAGTTCCTCCCAGGCAAGGGGTTACTGCTTTCAGTGGTGTCTAGGCAGCTGCTTCCTGGGACTTCGCTAAGGAGAGAGGAGCTCTGAAGGTGGAGAAACAAAGAGATGTGGAAAGGAGGTTAGGCCTAGGAAGAAAAGATGAGAGAAGAGAATTACAGTTCTGGAGATCAGCAGTCCTACTGGGATCTCACTGGGATAACATCAAGATGTTGTTAGGACTGAGTTCTTCTGGAGGCCTTGGGAGAGAATCCATTTTCTTGCCTTTTCCAGCTTCTAGAGGCCACTTGCATTTCTTGACTCCCGGCCCCTTCCTCTATCATCAAAGCTGTCAAGGTCAGGCTGAGTCCTCAAACTGCCATGTCTCTGGTTGTGACCTTCTTTTCTGTCTCTTTCTTCCACTTATAAGACTTGTATGATTACATTAGGCTCACCCAAATAATCCAAGATAATCTCCCTATTTTAAAGTCAGCTGATTATCGATCTTAATTCCATCTGCAACCTTAATTCTCCTTTGCCATACCACCTAACACAGGTTCTGGGGATCAGGATGTGGATATCTTTCGGGGAACAATGTTCTGCCTCCCTCAGGGGGCCTGTGTTCTCTTAGTTTCACAATACAGGGAAAGGAAAGAGCAGGGACTTGAGCCCCTGGAGCTACCGCCCCAGCTTTGACCATTAGGACTTGCCACTGACAAAGCTGTGTACTCAGTGCTGTTTCTGTCACCCAAAGTTTCAAACAATGCCTGTGGGTTGAGGGCTTCAGAATTCTGATCTTCAAAATAGACCATCTTCCTAAGTTTCATCCCCTTGATCCAATTGTCTACTGGATACCTTTCCTTGAATGTGTGCATACTGGATACTTCTTCTTGACTATCCCAAGTCATTTTTATGTGAGGTAGCACCATTTTTATTGAATCTGTTCCTCTCTCTCCCTTCTCCGTCCATCTCTCTCAATAGCCCTTGCCAACACTACCCTCATGGGCTGAAAACATAAAGGTTATTGAGTTTTTCCTTCACAGATCACCTACAGTCACTCACCAAGTTCTTACAGAACTATTGTTATTCTTAAAGATTCTGGAGCCCACATCTTTTCTCCTTTCTCACTTTCACTGTACTCTTCACCATCTTTATCTGATCTACTGTATTAACCATAGCCTCCTACCAGTCCTGCCTCTGTGAAAACGCCATTCTTTATATCAAACCTTTGCAGACACTGCCAGAACAATTGTATACAAACACAGAACTCTAATTCTGTATTTTAAATATGCAGTGGTTCCCTATTTCTCAAAAGTCAGTTTAACTCATCAACCCATACCAATGTCATCTACCTTCAAAGTCTCTTTCCGTAGCTATTTTCCACCACTCCCTTTAAGTTTCATCCAGGTGATGCTGTCATACTTTACTGTCTCTGTGTAATTACTCACACTTGTGTCTGCCTTTCTTCATAGTTTGGGAGCCACTCAAGAGCAGGGTGGTATCTTATTCATCTCAATATCCTCCTTATGTGGAGCACACCATGCCGCAGATGCCTAGCAAATATTCAATAAAACAAACTACTAAATTCTCCCTCTTGCTTGTATTTTAGCCATCCTCCCAAAGCAATGCACAGCAGTAGCACTGATTACTAAGTGGGTGACATGCTGCACCCAATGAGACTGTGCTACCAGTTAAAGTCAAGTCAGAGCCTTCCGGTTTTCAGCAACAACTGCCAAGAAATGGTCTCAGGCAAGTGTCTCCTCCAACCACTGTTGCCCCTTCCTTTGAGTTTACCCTCTTGAAATTTTCCTTTTCTGATTCTCTGCTCTTCAAAGAATCTCCTGGCACAATTCCCTCAATCTCAGATAAATAAACTCTGGCCGATGGTGCCAGTCGGTGGATCCAGGGCTTGGTGAGGATGAAGGGGCCTCGACTCAGAGTGCTTGGCCTCTGAATCTCACCATCTCCTTCTTATTCTGAGGAACAGTAACAGTTCTAAGGTGGAGCAGCAGCTTATTCATTCTGAAACTATTTTCTTATTGAATTAACTCATTTGTCCTCATCTTTGCAGGGGTCATAAGCAACTTTAAGTAATATTAACTTTTCTCTGAGAATATCACAGTATAGAAACTGTATTGGTAATTTTTTTCCATTTCTTTCTATTGCAGTAAAAAAACATCTCAAATATCCCTGTCTCACATCCATTTTATAGAAGGTCCTTGAGTTAATGATACTTACAAAAAGAGTGCTAACATTTACATTATTTGTGACCATCTTCAAAACACACCATGTTCTGGCAGATTTTTGTGTGGTCTTAAAATGCTTCTATGAATGTGCATACTATGGCGTCTGTACACTGAGATTTATGTGACAACCTCTGACCACAGGCACTTATAAATAAGTGCCCAGAGAAGTAACTTATTGAGTGGAGGGGCAAGTGGCTGAGGAACGATAGGGGTCCTTCCTCTTCCTAGGCAAAGCGGGTTTGTGTATCAATTATGCTTTTGTATTCTCTGGGCTCATGGTCAAAGCAGAGATTGTGTCTGGGGAAAGATCAATAGTGGAGCAGTGAAGGTTAGAGCAGAGAGAGAATGACGTCTCCAAGACAAAGTACCGAAAGCCAGCATAATGCTTGTCAACCGTTTCCCAGCATCACTTATGTGCCGCTTTTAGTTTACACTAACAAACAGTATAGGAAAGGTCATTAAAACCAAACAGCCACCCGAAGCAGCCAACAACTCTCCCACAAGGAAGTCTTGGACTGAAACACTGGCTGTAAATCTTGGCCTTTAAAGAGCAAGAGGCAGAGTTTGCACTTCTCCCTGCTGCTCCACATTTCTCTCCTCTCTGAAATGCTGAGCTATATGGGGCCTAACTCTTGTTCTACAGTGTGCTCAGGGTCACACAGGGGTGCCGGGCACGTCACCCCCACCGTGTCCTCCATCAAAAGACCTGAGTCACAATTTGCTGTTTGCTGGACAAGAGCAAAGGTTCAAATTTTTGCTCATAGACTGGATCTCTACAAAAATGTCTCTGATTTGAAGCCCACTCCGTGCTCCAGACCCCTGACCTCTCTTCCCAGTGATTGGAGGAGCTGGTGGAGTTGGGCCCCTAAGTGTCTGTTTGTGAAAACAGAAGGCGTCTGGATCTTTGGGGGACAACTCTGTACTCCCGTGATATTTTTCCCCTTCTCCACCAGTCAGGCCGACTTCTTCAAATACCACATTTCAGTCATTCCTTGCAGCTTGGCCTTGTCTAAAAAAATGGTTCAGTTTTTTGCTAGATTACCTAATCCTTAGAGAACTAAAAAAGCCCTCTCTAAAGAGAGAAAGTGAAGAAAAACACAGACCAAAAGTGTTTTGAACATTCTCTGACTTCAGAAGCTGATTTTAAGTTGCATTCTTAGTATTTCTTGCACCCAAATCCAGTTAGCTTGGCCCTACCCCTTTTAAGAGCCTCAGAGTGAAGAATGGCATCATGGTGGCTTGTTAAGCTTTTGAGAATCAAGAGGAAGCACTTTAGATTTTGTGCCTTCTCTGGGTTGGGAGCAGCAGTAAGCTTGCTGGGTTGACAGTAAAGTCAAGTCTGGGTGGCCCTTTGTGACACTGTTCTCTGGGGCAGGTAGTGAATTCCCTCCCTGCCCAACCCCTGGTGCTACCTGCTAGGGGGTTGTCTCCAGAGCATGGGTGGGAAGGGGGCCCCCTTGTTCTGGCGGATTAGTGATTCTTCTACAACGCAGCTGGGAGTCCTTTAGGTGCAAGCCAGTAAACAAATCACCTGGAGAGAATGCTACCCTCTGACTGGCTGGAACCTGCTCACTTGCGGAGTGGCCCACAGCCTTTAGGGAAGGCAGCGAATGGGGACCTGCACAGGAAGCATGAATAATCCCAGTCTATTTACTTACAAATGTGTAAAGGTCTCACGCAGCTGAGGATGGTTTTGAATAAATATGCTGCTCTCTCAAAATCAGCAGCCCTATAGATCTGGAGATGGAGCTTCGCTGCTCCCCAGTGCTCAGCTCATAAATAAATAAAAGGCGCCCGTTGATTCAGCTGCCAAATGTGACATGGTGATGAATTTCCAAGGGTGTCACTCAGGATGGTGACAATTGCAATACCGATGGGCCAGGGGAGGCAGGTGACAAAGTGTCTGTGTTCATGAGTCTTTCACTGAGGCCCTTTATAGGGGTGGATGACCTGAAATGCTGGTGACCAGCACAGCCTGGCTTACTCATATACCTCCCTTAGCTCATTCTGTAAAAACAAGGTGAAGAAGCTACAGAGACCTAGTGAAATGGACACAAAAGAGTGAGAGTGATGGGTAAATCCTAGGGCCCAGAGTGACAATAACATAGTGTCCACGAGGGCATTCTTCCATAGCCACCAATTCTGCCCCAACCCATCCGTCTTCTATTTGGAGGGTCCCAGAGAGTTTTTTTTGAGAAGCTTGGCAGTCTTTGCCTAAAAACCTTCAATGGCCCCTGTTCACTTATAGGATAAAATCCCGATTAGTAAGTACGGCGTGTAAAGTTCTTCATAATGATGACGACCTCCCTTATGGTGCCATCTCCCACCACTCTCTGAACGTCTGCCACAGTGAATTTGCTCTTCTTGCCTAGGCACACCATCATCTGCTGTGTATCCATTAGGGTTCTGCAGAGAAATAGAACCAGTAGGATATATGCTCACAGATCCATTTTAAGGCATAGACTCATGTGACTGGCAGCTGACAAGTCTTAAATCTTTAGGGAAGGTTGGTGGGCTGGAGACTCAGACAGGATTTCTGTGTTACAGTCGAGGCTGAGTTCCTTCTCTGGAAACCTCAGTTTTTGCTGTTAAGACCTTCGACTGATTGGATAAGCCCCCCCCCGCCCAGTATCGAGGGTCTTCTCCTTTACGTGAAGTCAATTGATTCTGGTGTTACCACCTCTGCAATTCACCGCCTTCACAGCACATCTAGACTAACGTATGACCCAACAGCTGAGCGCCATAGCCTAGCCAAGTCGACTCATAAAATTTAACCATTACATGGTGTCTGTCTGCCTTGCGCATACTGCTCCCATCATCTAGAACTCCCATACCCTTACCCACAACACCCACACTGTCTCGCCTATGGAATGCCTATTCATTTTACAAGACTCACTTCAAACATTTCCTCCTCTGAAAGCTTGCTCCTCTAGCAGGGAGCAAGACACCTTCTCCTTCCTGTTTCCGATGGTCCTCTGCGCCTCTATCGTAGCACTTAGTGCATTTTATAGCAGCGGCTTGTTTGCTAAGTTTGTCTCCAGGCTAGATTTCCAGCTCCTTGAAGGCAGGGATTCTGGCTCATTCATCTGTGCATTTTCTACCAGCATCCAAGGGCCTGGAATGCAGAAGGTGCTCTGTAAATATAGGTTAAATGAATTATTACAACATACAAAAACCTGCCATCTGGCAAATTTGTAAGATAAACAGTCTCTCCTTTGGTTCAGTTTTGTCTTTCACGAGGAATAATGCACAACATATCACATCTCTGAACTGACTAGAAGATATTAGCCTTTCAGTCTGGATGAGTTTGAGATCAGTTTGTATCCAAGCCCTGGGCCCCTCCTCCTGGTTTGCTCCCAGCTCTTGAATCTTCCAGTGTGTCCCCTCCCATTCACCGTCCCAGACCCATATTCCAGCCCTTTTTCATTGTTGGAGGGTGACTGTCAGAGCACAAGCCTCTCTCTTCTGAAATGACACTTTTCTTTCCCTTGAACATGGTCTCTATGGGAAGGGAGGGAATTTTCCAAGTAAATTGGGTCCAAGCAGTTAACTGAAAAAAAAGAGAGAAATGATTTGGGAAAGACTCATTCTGGTTTGTCACTTCTCTGGGTAGTTGGTGAACAGCTCAACAATCGCCTTTTCTTATATAGTCACAGCCTTCCTACCCCATCACATAGTTTTTAACACTGATGAATCCATCAATGCTGGATTGTCTTTTGTCAACTCAACATCACCACTTCCTTCCTCCAGAGAAGCCGTGAGCCACATTGCACAGGCTCCCCTTGCTCCTAAGGTTTCAGGGAAGAGTCTGCCAAGGAGTGACATTCACATGACATTTGGAGGGTGGGAGAGAAGGAGAGGGCAATACTCTACAGAGACAGTAGTGGGCAGTTTCATTGGTCTCTCTGTAAGTCTCTAATGCCCAAATTAAAGCTCTCATGTTAGAAACAGAGTGGCTTTTAGCTACTATTTTCCTCATGAAACCCTTCCCATCTTATGTTTATGCCAAATCCTAATGAATCATTTGGTTTATTAGTATCTGGATAGCAGAAAGCGCCCTGGACTAGTATTCAGGGTTTCCAGTGATTGGTCAACCATGGCATGTACACTTCCTATCTCTAGTCTTCAGTTTCCCATCAGTAAAATGACAGGTCGAACTATTTGCTTTTCAAAGCCCCTTTCACACTTAAAAATAAAAGGAAATCCATCTAAGTGGTATAAAATGTGACATCCTAAATGTATTGCATATCCACTAAATTCTACTGGAGGTCATGTTAGAGCAGTTCAATACAGAGGCAAAACTAGATTCCCTAGGCTTTTGAGTCAAATGCATCACAGTGATAGACCAGGAGAGGTTGAGCCTGAGACCTGGAAGAAAGGATCATCGGATCCAAGGTGGAGGAGCACAACCAGGCCTCCAGGATACAACCCGGTGTGCATCAGGAGTCTCCTTTCAGTGCCTAGCGCAATGTCCTGTAGGTGATCTATGTGCTGAAAATACAAATAGAAAAAAGCAATGCTTATTACTCAAAGATAGCCTATCCTCAGACTTGCAAACAAGGGGGTGGGTACTGAGTAAAAGTAGTGTTTTGTGCATAGCAACCACTGGAGTCTTCATCAACAGCTCTTCTCTGCCCCAGAAGGATGCCTCCTGGTCCAACAGTACCATGTAGTTTTTAGAACAAAAGCACGTGAAGTGGGTGGAGCAGTCAGAAGCCTTCAGATCCGCGATGGGATGTGGAGCTCAGTGTGGCTGTCCAAGCCTTGTTGGTGGAGAGTATTTGATGACAAAGCCTTTACTTAGCTCAGAACTAGTGAAAGCATCTTAAAAGCCAGTTTGGACCTTTTGCCTTGTCCCCAGTGGAAATAAGGAGCTTCTTTCCGGTTTTCCTACTCATCCTGCCTGAAAGCCAACCAGCGTACACCTCAGCTGCCAAAAAACTGTAAACCTCTGAAGAAGTACCAGAATTTAACTTACATGGTTCATGATACTCTCTTCTAGGAACTAAGATGGCAGAGGCTTAGTAAATGTTGATTATTGGCATTGTTTTTCTTACTGTGGTGGCTAATGGAATGGTCTATTTTACTTGGACAAAGATGCAGTTACTCAGCTCATTTGATGCAATATCTAGAAATTCTCTTTGGTTATACAATTTTAAAGAGAAGGAATCCATGAGCTACAGGATTGCACATTCCCTGTGGGCAGAGGGTGCTCTCTGATTCTTTGTCTCTCTACAGCTCAGAGCTTCTGTTAGATACTAGGTGTTTAATGAATATTTGTGGTTGGCATATTCTAATTGAGTTGCCAAAAATCTCCCAGAGGTACTCTTCAATATTTTTTCTCCCACCCACCAGTGAGTATTCCAGCCCTAGGCATCACACACACAGATCAGAGTCCCAATCAGATGTTGATTTTCATGCATAAAGCATGGGGGTTCTTAAGGAGAGAAGAGGTTCTTCCCTCAGGAGCTACTCAGCCCCTAGAGATAGGAGGTGTGAACACAGGAGTTTAAGGCAGCAAACTCCACCATTAGTGCTTCCCTCTCAGTACTCAGGTTGAGAGCATCTATCTGTCTCCTCGTGTCCCTAGAGAGAACAGCTGCTGATGACATAGTGTTGGTTTGAAGAAACCTGTAGATGCATTTGTTCTCATGTTCTCTTTCTGTGTTGTTCCTCTTCTTAAATTCCAACATGTTGCTGTCATGTGGGCAACAGCAAGCGCCATAGTGGAAAATGCATCTGAACTTCTTTTCAGACCGACCCTGTTTCCCCTTAGGTGAAAACTTTCCAAAATTAGACTTTTGGCATGACATTTCTTGATATTGAACTGAACTCAGTAAAGAATGATGCTTGAACTTTGGGTTGTTTTCGAGATATATGCATTTTTCAAAATACACTTTTCAGCTGTCACATTTTGTTCATTTTGAGAATGCAAAAATACAACGCTTGACTTTTACATCTGACTCAATCATTTCTTGCAAAACGTACATTTAATTGTAAATTTTAGCCTATGTATTGATCACAACTGCAGTCTAAATACTGATAAATATTGTAGCTGGGAGATGATTTATCTAAGTAAGAGTAGCGTTTGATTCCCAAAAGTCCTGCTATAAGCAGGTAGATTCTATTTTAATGAATTCAGGATTACTGGCAAATGAACATACGTTTGCATTTCAAAACTTGTGTTTGTATTACCCAAGAACTTAGTACCAAGGAGCTGAAATCAGTAAATACTTTCATGTGTTCTTGCCTGTAAGCAAGATGCCTACCTTTGATACTAGACATGCAAAGAGGAGGAGATGAATGATGCTGTTGCTGTTTCATGACATTAATATTGGGTTTCCTTTGGTTCTTATCATGATAGAGGCATTTTACGAACAGTGTCACAAAAGCTTCTGCTCCCATCTCCTCCCCCTCCTTAACCAGCTTATTCTTCTGATGTCCATATTTTTATCAATATTTATATTGATAAAATATTATCTTAATCAATCTGTCTCCAAAGCCTGAAGTCATTGTCAGCCTTTATTGCTAACATTCACCCAATAAACCTCCAAGTTCAAATTTTAGACTTTAGATATTTGAAAACCATTTGAGGTTAGGGAACACCTTCCAATGTACAGGATATATGTTTGAGGATGTTATCCTTTTGATATAATTAATGGAATAAAAGATCTTACTGACTTTCTGATATGGCAGAGAATGTATATTATTATTTTGTGCATCAGAGGAACCTTATATGATCACTATTACTATTCTCCATTTTACAGAAGAGAAATTAAGGGCAAAGTGGTGTTCAATAATTTGCCTGAGGTCACACAGCTCATAGAGGGTGAAGCTGGGACTCAAACCCCGTTCTATCTGACTCCAAGTGCTATCCAAAGCATCAAGGCTTTAGAAGATTATGAGCATATTTTGTTACACTCAAGTCAATAATGATAACTCTCCAGCCCTTCTTCCTGCCAGGCCTGAGAATATACTCTTACAAATAGCCAAGGAGGTCTGGAAGCCACTTTCCTTTGTGGGAGGATTCCAGAGAAAGTCTGCTCACTGCAGGGCAGGGGCACTCTCCTCTTCTCAAGGACCTTCTTATCTTGAGGTCTGGGCATGCAGAGCCAACTCTGGCTCCTCCACCTTCTTTGGATGCCCAGTCTTTCCTTCAGTTCAACTTCAGGAGCATTTACAAGCTTAAGGAGGGGGAGGGTGGATGGCAGTAAGGTGGGTGAAGGAGGGGAGCCTTGGGAAGCCTCTAGGAGATGTTGTTTGTCGTTAAACAGACCTTCTCCATAACTTGTCCCTGAATTAGGATTGTTGTACCTCAAGAGACAGGGTGGAGGCTGTGATGGGCTTTGAGAGATGGAGGAGGTTTCAGGTGGGACAGTAGATCAGTAGACAGAGAAGGTAGGGCCGTGGTGGGGAGCTTTGGTCTGTGAGAAGGCATAGGATCCTGGGGGAGATGGCCTGTGGGAGGGGCCTGGGAGGTAAGGGTGAGGTCTGGGGGTGGGGACAGGGCTGGGGGCAGAGGTGGGGCTGGGGGAGGTAGACAGAGCAAGGGTCTGAGCGCAGGGGAAAAGCAGAGGTCCGCTATTAGATGTAGGCGTGTGCTCTCCTTCCCGAGCTTCCTGGAGGTACTTTCCACTCACCATCCACTGAAGGTCCTCCTTGCAGACACAGCCCCTTCCCAAAGGATACTCCAAATGTTCCCATCTAGGTTCCTCCCTCCACAGACTGCTCCCCACCTGGCCTCTCCTCTTATACTCAGTTACAGGTCAAGTCCCTTTTCTAGGCAGGTATTCTTTTTTTTTTTAAAGGTTGGCCCTGAGCTAACATCTGTTGCCAATCTTCCTCTTTTTTATTTTTTCTTCTTCCCAAAGCCCCCCAGTGTGTATTTGTATATTCCAGGTGTAGGTCCTTCTAGTTCTACTATGTGGTATGCTGCCCCAGCACGGCTTGATGAGTGGTGCTAGGTCTGCGCCCAGGATCAGGACCAGTGAAACCCTGGGCCACCAAAGCAGAGCACACGAACTTAACCACTTGGCCATGGGGCCGGTCCCTAGGTAGGTATTCTTGATGGACTAGGGAGTACGGGTCACCTTCTCCCTATGACATTGATCTATAGGTCACAGTCCTGTGTTCTACGGATTTATGCCAAACAGAAAGCCCAGAATAGCAGAGGGCTGTCTTTGCTATGCATACCCATTCATTGGGCAAAAACATACTTCTCTCCTTCCTTGATAAGGACTAGACTAAGCAAATACAAGCAGAGCTGTAAAATATCTCTCAAGACCAGGAAACAGTGCTCTGAACCAGTGCTAAACCACAATTCACTGAGTAGGAATTGCCCAGAGATCTTGTTAGAATAAAGGTTCTGATTCAGTAGGTCTAAGATAGAGCCTGAGGTTCTGCATTAGCTGATGTGGATGCTGAGGGCCACACTTTGAGGAGCACAGCTCTAACTGCTTTTGCACCACAGGCCCCAAGCCCCTAAGCTGACATGCCCATGGACATACACTCCAACTAGTTCTCAAAATGCATCGCCATTCCTCTTGCCAGTGACTGTTAGGTTTTCTCTGTCTGAAAGTATCTGGACTGATGCTCTTTCAGTGACCTAATTAATCTGGTCAAAGAGAAGCTTCTGGAAGTTCTTACAGCCTCTGCCTTGCTCATCGTGACCCCTTCCCTCCATCCAGGGCTCTGGGATGCTTTTCTTGCCTCCCTCCCTGCCTGGAAGGAGCGACAAGTGTGTTCATCATGTTTGTGGCCTGATTGTATTTCCACTGCCTGAGGCTAGGCTTTTGAATTTTTCAGCAGAAAAAAAAAAAACTGCACTGGGAAATAATTTTCCTGTTGGTGGGTTCTCTAAAGGTTACGTGCAACCACAGATTCTCCACGCAGATAGTCCAGGTAACAGAGGAGACATGCTCTTCCATTGCTGACCTCATTGCTGGCGAGGGAAGGTGACCAATGACCCATGGTGGCCCTTCCCGCAGGACTCTGGACTCCCTCTTTTGCTATGATTAATTCTATGTTCTGAACTGAAATGACATTCATTTATTATTCTGTTTTACATATCCACCTCCAGGGAGTCCAGCTAAAAGCTCTAATTTTCTAGTTCAATTGTAGCACTGTTCTTTGAGAGGCATTGACTGCAGAGATGCTAAAAGGATGCCAGTTCAGTGAATTATTGAGTTTTAGATAGAATCACATGCTTATTGGATTCAGGTAGTGCTTACTGAAACATGTTGCAGACCTCCCTTTTCCCTGGGCCTCTGCCTTCATAGGCAGAGGAACAATGAGCTGGGGGGAGGGGCAGGTGACCTCTTACAAAAATCAATGATGTCAGGCACCCTGACTGTCCGCTGTGCCTGGTTATCCTTACATACAGCCACAGCTGTCAATCAGCTCTGAGGGAACCTTGGCGGCCTGTCTCCTCATCCTTCCCCAAGCCTGTGGCTGGTGGAAATGGAAAGCAAGGCAGTTTTCTGCTGATTTAAATACTGTCATTCAAGATTCCTTCCATTAAAGTGTTTTAACAACATGAAATCTCTTAATCTCCTACTTAAAGTGATAAGGGAGATTTCAGAACAGCAATTTTGAGGCCCTTTGAATGTCTCAAACATTCCTAAGAATTTAGCTTAATTGGCAAGGCCATTGGGTACCTGGAGTCATTAGTTAGGTAAGGTTAGAACTTTCTTACCTCACTGTAGCCCCTAGGTAGGCTTTGCTTTTACTTCAGCCTTCACAAAGATGGAAACATGTTCCAGAAATGTCTTTCGGGTGATGTGTGTGCTGGGCATCTTACCTGGATATTTTAGAATGCTTGTGTGCCTCAGTTTGGGTTATTTATTCTCACAATGAATAAAATTGTGAACTTTCAACTTCTAAGTAGGTGAGAGAAGCAGGAGACAAATTGAAAAGAAACAAATGCAGAGCCTTAAGGAGGAAAGGAAGAGCCAGGCAACTGGAGATGAAAGGTCAGGGATGAAGCTTGGAGGACTGTCAGGGAAGTGAAATGCCCATGCAAGTGCCTCTGCAGCCAAGAGGGGGCGCCAGACCAGAGCTGTGGGCCTCAGTGGAGGGCAGGAGAGCAGTGGGAGCCATGGTTAGCTTGCTTTGGAGGGATAAGGATGCATTTTTACTGATAAAGAAAATTTTCCACCTCAGGAAAATAAGCGGTCTGAAGGAAGTCACAGCAATCTACTGCATGCCCTTGGATCCTCAGGGAGATCTTGCGAGTTCTTAGAGTTGGGCAATGATGTTGTACCATCCTCCTCCCTCTTTAGTGCTCCTGGGAAAGTAATGGCAGGAATGCAGTGAGGCTTACCTGGCTCAGACCTGCCTGGTGTGTGCAGTATGACCCAGGTCCAGTGTCCATGTGGTGATGGAGAGAATGTGGGCAGCACTTAGCATAGTGTGTCACTATAGCTGCTAGTCATTAGTTTATTAGTGGGAACTAATAAACATTAGTTTCCACTGCTCATTTAACCATTCAGTCAACATGGATCAGAAACCTACCCTGTGCTAGGAACTGGGTTTACAAAGGAAAAGGGAAAGTGTATTCTCTGTTTTTTCGGGACTTAAAAAGTTATGTAAAAATTACTCCAATGCAATGAGATAAGTGATCAAATAATAAAGAACAGAGAGCTGTGGAATCGTGGCAGAGGAGAACGGTGACTCAGCCTCAGGGGGACAGGGAAGGCTTCAAGGACAGGTGACATTTGAGCTGGTTCATGCAGGATAAGTGGGTCTGTATGGGATAGATGAGGAAAGGGGAATCTGGTATGTGGAGGACACTCCAGGGTGCTGGGTCAGCATGAGCGAATGCCCACAGAAGTCGGGAGTTCTGGTGAGTTTCAGGAGTGGTCATACACTTGCAATGGGTGAGGGGAAAGTGTACAAAGGAAATACTGGAAGATAAAGGTGAAAACCAATTGAGAAGGTTACAGCTGTTTTGACTTTATCCTGCAGTCAATAGGGGCCTAGAAGTGTTCACAAGGAGGGTATGACATAGTAGATCTCTATATGCTCAGTGTCCCATCAGTGTGACTGGCAGAGACACTCTTGCAAGTTACTTGGCCATCTCTGCAGTCTCAGCGGGCGGTCCTGCTGAACTTGCACTTCCCTATCAGACAGGTATCTGAAGAGAGACAGGCTTGCTGCTTCTGGGGGCAGGAAGCTGCAGCTGTGTGCTGCCTTACTTAACATTTCCTATTGAGAAGCCGTGCCAACAGCTCATTCAGCAGCTGGCCCCAAATGAGTCCCATAATCAAAATCAAATTTAAGAACCAAAGATTTTTATTTATTTTGTGTGTGTGTAGTTAGAACTCAGTCTTCACTACTTAAAACTCTACAGCCAAACATCATGTCCTTCATATTACTATGCTCCCAGCTGTGTCCCCTGGTTGAGCTGACTGCCTATCACTCTGGGTCATTCATGACCCAAGAACCAGGATGAGACATTAGGTTTGGCTGTCAAGAATCAGTCCGTGTCCTGCTGCTTCCACAGGCCAATAGCGTGAGAGCAAGCATCTGAAGAGTATTCACTAGAACAGTCCTTTAGGAGACTTAGTGATTCTTTCTTGCCAAGCTCAAACCTGGGGCAGGTGATAAAAGGAAGGTTAAACCAATGCCTATGTTTAAATTAGACCCCCAATTTTTTTTATAACTTAAGACAGGTTCACTATCCTCTGGAGTTTTCATATTCTTTACCCGTAAAATGAGATGGTTGGCCAAGGTGAGGTTTAAGGCACCATTTTCTCCAGAATTTTAGGGCTCCTCGAAACTCAGTTTCATCTGAAGTCACTAGAGTAGGCGCTCTCTACTCTAGTGGATGTGCAACACAAAGAGATGGCTGAGACCAACAGGATACCACCATTGGAAATTTTGGCCATGCTGGCAGCTGCTCAAGGGCTCAGGGCCCCCAGAGGACAGGTGCTACAGATCCGGACATCAGCCACCTCTGCCATCACTGGGCCCTGGCCTAGATTACTGCAGAGCAGAGGGTACTGTGGGGATGAGGGAAGCATATGTGTGAGTCACCTCTGAGAAATGAAGCCAGGGATGCCAGGGCCCAAGGGCAGAAATTTGGCACACTTAGTGATTTGCCTGGATCCTTTTCAGGCAGAGAAAGGCAGAGAGAGAGAGATTAATTGATTTTAACAATGACCAAGAATCATGATTCCAGCAGAATGAGTGGTTAGGCGGCCAAAAGGCAGGGAGGATGTTGGTCAGGACCAGAATTCCCGAGGAGAGTTGGATAATTTTTTTGGTGTTTTTGCTTGAGTAGTTTCATACATTTTAAACATTGTACAAAACAGTAGTGAATATCTACTAAGTTTTAGTCATTGTTCGAAGCATTTTATGTGTAAAAACTCAGCCCTCACAACAGCTGGACGTAATATCATGGAGATACTGGGAATAAAGGACCAGTAATTTGGTGGAGGCCACACAGTTGGTGAGTGAGGGATCAGAATTCCAGCCTGGGCAGTCTGGCTCCAGTGTCTGTGCTCTTGGCCATTGCATTACGCTGCCCGTATTAGTGTCCTATTGCTGCTATAACAAATGACTGCAAATGCAGAGTCTTAAAAGAACATAAATTTATTATCTTATAGTTCTGGAGGTCAGAAGTCCAGAATGGTTTTAATAGTAAGACTGTGATTGCAAGTAGAGTGCTTTCCTGCGTGCTGTGAGTCATTCCAGCAAATTGTCGAACGTGGGGGAGTCGTGAGGATCCCGTGGATTTGTAGCCTATTGCTCTGTAGTGAGGACAGTCTTGTTGTAGACCATGCCCTTGAACTTGTCGGGTCTGCACTAACTCTGTGTGTTTAGTTCCAGAACTGAATTGCAGTACACCCCGTATCAGTTGGTGTTGGTGTCAGAATACTCCTTATACCAAGATCTTTAACTTATTCACATCTGCAAATGCATTTTGCTGTGTAAAGTAGCATAGTCAGCATACTCCTGGGTTCAGGGATTAGGATGTGGACATCTTTGAGGGGCCATTATTCTGCCCACCACACTGCTTCAAAGCTTTTATACTTTGAGGACTTACCTTCCAGTGGGTTAGATATAATAGTCCAACACTACCAGCTCAGCAGGAACCAACAGAGAGATTTTGAAGCAGTCCGTCTGAGCTGACAAACCCTGGAAGAGGAGTCAGGAGGCCTCTCAGCCCAGCTTCCCCAAAGACTCGCTTGGCTTACTCTGAAGGCTTGTCACCCGACTTCTCTGGCCTCAGATTCTGCATCTAAAAATGGGGATAACAAAATTCTGTAGGAATTTAATGGGATATGTATGAAAAAATATTTGCAGATGGTTAAGAAATATATTCGTGGGGCCAGTCACATGGCCTAGGGGTTAACTTTGGTTTGCTCTGCTTTGGCAGCCTGGGTTTGGATCCTGGGCATAGACCTACACCACTCTTTGGTGGCCATGCTGTGGCAGTGACCCACATATAAAATAGAGGAAGACTGGCACAGATGCTAGCTCAGGGTAAATCTTCCTCAAGCAAAAAGAGGAAGATTGGCAACAGGTGTTAGCTCAGGGCAAATCTTCCTCAGCAAAAAAAAATATATAAAACAATAAAAAATCTATTCTTATTCCATATATTCTGCCCAGTTGTAAGTACAGAAGTTGGTCAATCCATTATCAGTCCCAGATTTATTTATTTAACATATGCATTTTTTCATTACACCTGAAACTAACATCATATTGTATTTTAGCTTTACTTCAATTAAAAAAGAAAACATGTATGCACTAGCCCTTTACATACATTAAAGAGATTTAATTAGCATAACAACTTTATTACATAGAACTATCCTCATTAGGTTAGGAAGTGTAGGCATAGAGAAGTTAAATTGCCTGCCCAATGGCACATGTCACACAGTCAGTAAGTGGTAGAACTGAGACTCAGACCAGGGGGTCTGGCCAAGAGTCCCTTCCCTTAGGCCTGCTCCATGATGCCTCTCCAGAGGCCAAATGAAATGAATGGAGCACAGAGAGAGTGTGCTCCCGCCCTCCCACCCCTAAACCACCATCAGGGAGTCACTTGGAAGGATCCCCAGCATCGGGGCATCCAGCAGGACACACCAGGAGCCCTGAGGCCCCTCTAGCCCCGATGATGGGCCTGGCCTGGGCACTGTGTGTTGCATCACTTAGGTGCTTGTAACCTCAGATTCCTGGAGACATTCACATGCACAGCTTCACACACCTGATTTGATAGAGGAATTCCTTCCCCAAGTCAGGGCACCCCTGCTCCTAAGCTCCTCTCATGGTTGTTCTGTGAGGTGGCCTATTAAGGGTCTCAGAAGGTCCCGATCCCCAGTATTCTAATTATCCTTTTCTCCTTGGTACTTGAGATTCCACCAATAGAGAAAAAGAGAAACAAAACACTGGCAACTACAGCTTACAGCTTAGAATCAAGTCTCGATTTTTCTCTTTACCAATGATTCCAACTTGGACATCACTTGAGCTTTGGTTTCCCATGGTCAGACAGGTAGTAGCTTGTTGAGAGGACTGAAAAGGTAACATTTTTACAATTTCTTGCAGAGAACACAACTCTATTGGAGATCACCAGGTCCTGCTCCTTATGCCTCTCCTCTTGCCTAGCTGCCCTCCTCCTCCAGCTGGGCACTGGCGCTCTTCCTGTCAGTGCTGCTATTTTACAAGGTTGGCCCTGCTGCCTCCGTGTCTCCAGGGATCACTTGCTCCTTAACCCTGTCCAGTCTGGCTTCCAGCCTGGTTATTCCTTTGAAACCAAGCCTGTGTGATCACCAGTAACCTCCTAGTTACCAAAGCTGATGTCTCTCCTTGGACTGGAACCTGTTTGATCTCTCTGAAGCATTGGACACCTAAACAAGAAGAAGCTATAGCTGCTTACAGTCCACAATTCACCTACTTCTTATCCCGTTACTTTCCTGCCTTTAGCTTCCTTTACGTCTGCTGTGCTCTGCACACCTGCCTCTATGAGTTCCTTTGATGAGTCCCTTTCACCGGCTTCTCTTCCTCCTTTTGACCGCAAAGTATATATCTTCCCCAAAGTTCTATTCTCAGCACTGCTCCTTTTTATACTCTCTTCGTTCTTCCCCTTCACCCATATCCTGCCCTGTGCCGGTGATTCCACAAGATTTTTTGTGCCAGGCACCACTCTTCTGATCTTTAGACCTACATCCCCGACTACCTAATCACTCGCAGCCCTACTCATGATGACACTGAACATACCCCGCGCCTCGATCATTGTTTCCATAGTACTCCCTAAACCGGGGCTGATTTGACTCTTTTGGTTAATGGCCATTCACCATATCGCCTCTTCAGCAAAACCTTCCTAACCCTTCCTTCTTCCCTCAAAAACTCAAGAAATAGCTCCCTCCTCTGAGTTTCCACAGCATTTTGCTTAAACATTGAGAGTAATTGCAGGCTTAGTTATAATTAGAGTTCTACAGATCTGTTCTCCTTTCTAGACAGTGAGCTTCCTGGGGACAGAGACAGGTATTATCTCACCCTGGGGGAATCTGAGTGACTCCTGGGCCCTCACCACTCATTTGGATACTCTCTAATTACTAACCTTTCTCATGTGTAGGTCTGATCTTACCAGTGAGTCTGTAAAAGTATTAAAGATAAGATGTGTCTATGTATTTTTATATGGTCAATAGTATTTACTTGTAATCGTTGTTACAAAAAATGCCCTAAAATTATTTTTGGTTCCTCTGCAGTGTTATAGGCTGAATCATATCCCCCTCAAAATGTTGAAGTCCTAACTACCAGGACCTCAGAATGTGAGCGTATTTGGAAATAGGGCCTAAAGAGCTAATTAAGATCAAATGAGCTCGTATGGGTCGGCCTTAATCTAACGTGAGTAGTGTCTTTATAAGAAGAGGAGACTAGGACGCAGACAATATACAGACTGAGGAGGCAACCATGTGAGGACACAGAGAGGAGACGGTTTGCGGGCTCAGGACAGAGGCCTCGGAAAAAACCAAACTTTCATGTTGAACTTTTAGCCTCCAGAACTGTAAGAATACAAATTTCTGTTGTTTAAGGCACCCAGTTTATAGCATTTAGTTATGACAATGCTAGAAAACTAATATCCTCTCTAACTGCTACTGACAAGATTTGGGAATGAGGAGCAACGCTTCTTTTGGACTTAACGTTTAAAAGCAATACTTTTTTTTCTTTTAATTCTAGAGATGAGTCACAATCAGACAATGGGCTAAATGAATAGGATACTTGCCCACATAGTCTTAAGCCAGAGGGGAATTTAGCAGAGTTATTGGCACTAAAATCTAATGGCTACTTCTATATATTTCTTGTTCTTTTTTTTTTTTTTTTGCAAAAATTGAGCAAGGATTTGCCATTTCAGTCACAAGATAACCCATATTTGACTATAACAATTGGTATGTTTGGGCTGTGAGAGATTTGCAGCTTGATAATAAGAGAGATGGGAATGCCATGTTCAATTTCTGCCCCAAGGTGCTTATGCATGTATAACAGAGCTCAGAGACTGAATCATCACTTGGCTTAACAAAGGAACTGTCCAGGTGTGTACAGTAAAGAATCTTTTGAGCTACTCTTGCTGTTAACAATCTGGTTTCATATACCCAGATGATTAGATGTCATAGACATCAGAAGGAGGTCAATAAAATTCAAGCTTTAAACTTTGACAGTAATTTGAGCTGAATAATAGTTGAATTTCAGAACTGGGTTGTCATGGTGAGAGTCATTGATGAGGAATAATTATCTTATATCTCGGTTACTGTCCTGCTGAACTCATAGCAATATCCCTAACCCCATTTCCAACTCACCAAGCCCAGATCATATTAAGTCATGCTTAGGAACATTATTTTTATATTCTTTTATGTGTGTATTTGAATTAATAGCCAAATATATTAAAATATATTTGAATAAATATTCATTTAATGCAGCTAATGGAAAAATGGTACAAGTGGTTTAGTATGCTATAAATTGCATATTCCAGGAAAAAATACTAAAGTACCATTCAAGTATTCTCAAGAGCCAAGTGGTAGAGAGATGTTAGCAATAATTCTTTGTATAGTTTAATATATATAACAATCAAGCCATTTGTTTCTATTATTTTTGTGAACTAAAATTTTTATCTCATTTCTCCTGGGTAATACCATACATTTTCCCCCTTATTAATCCATAACAACACTATAGTGCACTTTGCTAATCAAAATTGCACACTGCATAATAATTTACAGTCTAATAAATAGAAGCTTCTACATTTCATCAAATGTAGATACAATTATTAACAGATACTAAAATACTAAACATAAATTTGAACTAAAAGGAAATTTGGATATGTCAAAACAGTGAGAAATAAATCAAATGGTAAATTATTTTATTTTAAATACAGCTTCACCAATTATTTGAGGAAAATTCCCAGGGTGTTTTCAGAGAAGGTAGAAAACAATTCTTCCACTAAGACAAGAGGTTTTTCAAGTGATGCCAGTAAATGAAGGGCAGGGGGAGGGAATGAAGATAATTATAACTATTCTATTTCTGATGGCAATGAAATGAAAGAGAAGAGAAAATTGAGAATTAGTGGAAAGGAATCATTCATGTTCAAGAAATGGTGGCATATCTCCCCCTCCCCTATTGAAATAGTCAGTAGAAAATACAAATTATGAAAAATCTTTTACCAGCTATGGAAACAGGGAAGAGATATTGACTACATGGGGGGAATTTCAAGGAATTTCTGAGAACTAAAATAAACATGGCATCATACTAAAGAAGTTCAGAGGATGAGCATGTGGCTCCTCTCTGGGAACAAAATCATATCATGGAAGAAAGTAGAGGAGATGGCAGCAGAAACCCCCTTAACACTTATCTGAGATGAGTGAGAGCTGGAAGATAAGGACACGCAAGCGCCTCTCACATCTGCTAGCTTCAGGCCATCTGGGAACAGTGGCAATGCAATAGCTTCGGGTTTTGCCACTAGTATTGATGTCCAAAGCCTGCAGAGGCCTAGAAATGACGGCGTCTGTGCCTTTCCCAGGTAGCCTCCCATGATATGGAGACACGCACTTCACAGGGAGTCAGGGCTCCTTCAGGCCCAGCTCTGTTGCCACCGCTCGGCTGAGGCTGCTTAAGCTGCAATGGAAGAGTATAATTTATTTTATGTATGATTTTCTTCTTTAATCTTTCTAGAGTAGTGACACAAATTTCTGACAGAAGCCAACCTGCTTCCTATTTGGCTGAAAACTGATAATGAATACACTACATTCTCTTTCTAAAAAAGAGAAAATAGGAAAACAAGGCCTATCAACAAATACTACAGGTTTAAAAACAAAACAGAATGAAAAACAGATCACCCTTAAAAACTAGAGCAACAATCTCCAACTGAAATATACTACTGCACAAAACAGAAAATGTGTGTTCTCACCAAGATCAGAGTTTGCTGCAACCATGACAATGTTGAGGCAAAAATCGTGAAGACCATGGAGGATTGTCTGGCAATGAGAATCAAACTTGCCAAATTAGAACCTTCAGTGGGACCAGTGAGTAACAATTTGGACTCTGTATCAAATCAAATTGGTGAATTAGAAGAGCAAATGTGAGAAATTCTCCAGGAAATCAGAAGAAAAAGGCACCGATAAAAGTGAATAGACTAAGCTTACATAGAATAGGAATCTCGGTATCAACAAAGAGAACAGAAACAATAAGGGGAAAATATAATTGAAGACAATGACATGGAAAAGATCTGGGGCTCTGGGGCTTAAAATTGGGAGAGAATATTGTGTTTCAGGTAAACATCATGGAAAGGATACCAAATACAGACATAACCTCGTGGGATTTCCTAAATTCAGAATATATAGACAGATTGTTATATATATTTGGGGATATGTTAACCTGTTAGTTCTGCTTTTCTAGAGAACTCTGACTAATACAATGGATTCCATAATTAAATAAATTATGGAATAGCCATTATAACGTAATCCTATGTAGACATTGAAAGTGATAAAATGCATCTATATTGTAAATAGATATATATTTTTGTTAAATCAAATATAAAAAACCCACTAAATAGCAAGTATGATGTGATCCCATTGAGAAATAGTAGAGATATACACGCTTACCTCTCAGGCCAGTTAGGGAAAGATACACTCTAACCTTTTCAGAGTGGCCCTCTCTAAGTGGTAAGAGGATGATAGGTGGGTTTTAATTTTATTCCCTATGCTTTTATTTTATATTTATTTCTTTTTCTCTGTATTTTTTGACAAATATTTGAATATTACTTTTTAATATCACAAGAATAATACAACAAAGCTAGTTCCATAAAAAAGTATAAGAGAAGACAAAATGAGCCCTAATTTTAGGGCCACCTCCTTTACTTTGTTTAAAAGGGAATACACACTACAGACACACAACAGTACAAAATAAAAAGTAAAAGCCTGACCGCCTCCCCTCGCTTGAGCTGCCTTAGCCAAAGGGGATTATGGGTAACAGTTTCTTGTGCAGTTTTCCAAAATTTTACATGTACACAGACATACAGACACACAATCACTCTCCCTACAAAATTTACATATGCAGGAATCATGTAATCGCTGTTCTTCACCTCATTCCTTTCTCTTAATACATCTTGATCATCTTTTCCCATTTTGACACATATGGTTATTTTCCATTCTTTATTATCCTTCTATTATGTGTGAAACACAGTTTAACCAGTATGTAACTAATTGACATTTAGATTGCTTAGAGATATTTTTATTTTAAAATTACTGCAGGGGCCAGCCCTGTGGCCAAGTGGTTAAGTTCACGCGCTCTGCTTCATGGCCCAGGGCTAACCGCTTCAGATCCTGGGTAGGACCTAGCACCAGTCATCAAACCATGCTGAGGTGGTGTCCTGCATAGCAGAACTAGAAGAATCTGCAACTAGGATATACAACTATGTAATGGGGGGCTTTGGGGAGAAGAAGAAGAAAAAAGAAAGAAGATTGGCAACAGCTACTAGCTCAGGGTCAATCTTTAAAATAAGTGAATGAATGAATGAATGAATGCATGAATAAAATTATTGCAAAATGAATGTCTTTTTGGAGATATTTATAATAAATTCCAAAGAGTGAAATTTCTGAGAAAAACAGAAGTGCACAGCCTTTAAAATTGATATATACTGCTAAAATGCTCTATAGGTTTTTTTTAAAAAGATGAAACAATGTACACATTCAGAAACTGTATATGAGCAGGTCTGAGTATCTCTTCCAGCACTGATTATAATTTTAAATAATACACTGTTTATCAAATTAAAGAGTAAGAAGTGGTATCTTGTTTTAATATGCATTGCTTTAATTGTGAGTGGATTGGAATATATTTTTTCAGAGGATTGTTTTTGTAATTTGTATTTCTCTTTTATGAATATGTATATAATTTGCCCATTTTTTTATTCTTACCTTCTTCATTGATTGTTATGAAACTGTATGTTAAAGAAATTCTCTACTTTGTGATGTACATGAATTTGTTCAGTTCATTGGTTGACTCATTATTTTTTTCCCTAGAGAAGTTATACATTTTTAAGTATTAATATTTATCAATATTTTCTCCCATGGCTTCTAAGTGTTTTTATCCTACTTAGAAATATTTTTATGACTCTAGGGCTACAATAATTATATATGTGCTTTCTTCTAGAACTGTATTGGCTTATTTATTGATTGATATAAGAAATTAGATAGGGGTTATAAAACTTTTTTTATTTTTCCAAAGCATTAGTCAGTTGCCCAAATGTAATTTCTCATAAATTAACTCCACTATATAAAACAGTACCAACTTGGGGACTGCCCAGTGGTATCATGGTTAAGTTCCCACACTCCGCTTCGGTAGCCTGGGGTTCTCCAGTCTGGATCCCAGGCACGGACCTATGCATCACTTATCAAGCCATGCTGTGACCGGAGTCCCACATATAAAATGGAGGAAGATGGGCACAGATGTTAGCTCAGGGCCAATCTTCCTCAGCAAAAAGAGGAGGATTGGTGGCAGATGTTAGCTCAGGGCTAATCTTCCTCAAAAACAAAAACAAAAAACCCTACCAACTCTTTTAATCATGACACCTTCATAACATGCTTTAATATGTGATTGGTCTTGAGTCCTTTCATTGATATACTTTCTCAGAATTTTCTGGAATAATATTTTATATATATTCTTCCAGAAAATCTGTAGCATGATTTGTCACATTACTAAAAATATCCCATTAGTATTTTAATTTGGACCATGTGAAAGCTGTATATTAGTTTGAGGGGAAATTTACTTATTTTTTTCAATAGTCAGTCTTCTTACTTATCATGATGTAACATGGCATGCAATTAAATCTTATTTCATGTTTCTCGGTAGTTTTACGTTTTGCTTCGTATGGATCCTGTGAATTTCTCAAATAAATCTTAAGCTACTTTATTTCTGGGGGTGGCATTATAAATTGGATCTTTTCTTCCATTGTAGCTTCTGATGGTTATATTTTGTGTATTAAAAAAACTATATAAATTTGTTAAAATATCTTTTTGTTTTTCATAGGTTTTATCTGGACTGTTTTGAGTTTTGTAAAAAACATCTGTCATTCACAAAATAATGGAAATATTTCTTGATTTCAATGTTACATCTTTATTGTTCTCTCTTTTTTTTTTTTTTCCTGGTTGCATTGGCTTGTCCTTGTTTAAAGATAAGCATGGAAATTGTGGACATTCTTGTACTGTCTCTGACATTAAGGATGGCTTTTAGGCAGATTTCTAACTTTCAGTTTCAGATATATATTCATTGTCTTAAGAAGTGTCTATGTATTTCTACTGTTAATGTTTTACCCCAGGTTACTAGTGAAGTTTGAACTAAATTTGAAGCCTCTTAATCTGGAGGCCGGTGGATTTTCCCAGAAATAGCCATTCTAAAATGCCATGCTCATTTTATTCTAAATGGCTCATCCATACACTCTCTGGGTCAGATCTGCCCTCCATTTCATAATGTTCTTGCTCTGACTTCAGCATCCAGATGGCAGCACATGCAATTACACATAAGAGTAAAAGCTAATCCAGCACTTTTTATTTCATGACTGGTAATTAAAACATTTTAGGGCCCAAGCTTGGGCATTACGCTGATAATGCAAAGAGATCCATCATGGAGTTTCTGCAGAGAATAGCCTTTCCTAGATATTACCACTTCATCCTCCCCGCCAACATCACAGCAACAACGAGTTGGCTCCATAAATAATTTCAAGGGTTACAATTTTTTTTAGCATATCTGAGATTTTTTCAACTTGTGAGAAGAAAACTTTAAAAAATGTGTAACCATATGTCCAGATCTGAAATCCAGTTTCAGTAAGAAGCCAAGCTTGTTGGCTATTATAATGATAAAACAGGCCAATTTCTGTGTCGGGTCATGGCTAAATGGAAAGTACCTGCAATCCCGCCTGGATGCAATTACTTCTTGTATAGTCCTTTTAATAACACCCACATTTTGTGCCAAATAAGCTGATCAATAGTAGCTCTGGGAGAAAATCTCATCTATGCCAATGTGTCCTGCATGATTCTTATGGACAAGTTAAAACTAAAAGGACATACTGAAGTGATCTCCTTCCTCCCAGCTCCTGGGGGCAGGCACTGAAGAGAGGTGAGTGGGGAGTAGAGATTTATAAAAACAACCATGGTCTGCAGGGGAAAAATAAACCACATGGAGACAGTGAAATCCATCACGGAGAAGGATCAGACTAGGCCCTTGTGCAGCCCCTTCATCATCTAGATTGTACAGGGGTAAGCAGTGTGGTCACCGGCTGAGTGAGACATTATCAGTAAGTGCCAGGGTCATGCCTGTCTGTTTTTCTTTCTTCACTAGGTCCATTATCCATGGGCCCTACTGTAGGGATGCTGGTCTCTCAGCACCCTTGCCTTACAGTCACTAGCTGCCCAGAGCTCAGTGGGACAGTCCTTACATGCAGGAAGTAAGAGAGGGGTGTGAGACCTCTGGTAATTCACTGTATTTAAGGGCAGTTGTCTAGGGGGATATTGTGGTTAAAAATGTTCAGGATTTCATGGCAACCCATTAAACAGAGATAAGTTGAGACACCCCAGTTGACCTGTCCAACAGCTGGGAGCTAAGCCTTGTGTGATTGTGGCGTGACCCAAAACTATATAAAACAATTGCAACAGTTAGGTAATCTAGATGCCACCTCTCCCCTCATCCCCCAGCTCGTGTCTTAGGAACATCATTTTTCAAACAAATATATCTGCTACCTCTAAATACGTAATAAGACAGGTAAAGGAGGAATTGCTTTTGTTGAAAGGGCCAAAGATTGGGAGTTCCCCATTGGTCTTACCCTTGGATTCCTTCCCCACAGGGATTTACACGTGATCAGTACAAAGTATCATTTGTTCGATGAATTAATGAACTGCCCAATAAATTGTTGCAGACTCTGTAAATGTATCAATACATCAACAAGGATTTAATAAACTCCAGTCGAGTTGACTACTGTGTTTCATGGATATACAGAAGAATATTAGATGCAGGCAGTGTTCTGCATGAGTTTTAGTTTAGTTTGAAATACTAATTACCATAGCCCAAAGAATAAGTACAAACTCAGTTACTTTTCCCAACAGTGCTGTCATTCCACTTATACAAAGAGGGAAAGGAGGTTCAGAGGGGTGGAGTGATTTGCTGAAGACCCCTCACCTCGAAGTGGCAGAGCTGAGGCTTGAACCTGCTGTTTAGTTTGGACGCCTGTGTTTAATTATGTGTTCTGCATTGCCAATATGTGTGGGATAATGGGAACACACTAAGTGTTGGGTGGAATTGGTTTTACTGGTAGTGAGCAGTTAAGAAAAGAGAGAGGTCCAGGCAGGACAGCCTCCTCTGGGCCTCCACCCAGGAGCCTGCCTGCAACATGATTGGCTTTTAGACATAGTTTCCACCCTGTAGGAATTAGACTCATTCTAATATTATTAAAGCAATAAATCATTCCCGGGTTGGTTCTACGGGACTGTCGCCACTACTCCTAACAATTGCTGGAGAAGACAAGAGTTATCCTCTGGGCACTCATGGGAAGAGTTGGTACTTATTGGATATGGTTGATCAGCTCAATTTTCAACTGCTCATCATTTCCAGTGTAATTCTTCTCTGCAAAGCCTCAAACATCTCAGTCCTATTGGCATGACCCCAATAAGGTATGAACATGTTAAGCAGCCTGGGAAAGAGATGGAGAGAAGAAAGACACATCAAGCCATTCTCCAAGAGGTGTTTGTTGATAACAGGCACATTGAGCACCTCATTTAGAGGTCTTCTTTCTGGACTCTGGGGCTTTCACAGAACCATGAGGAGGGTAGCCCAAGCCCTGTCTCACCCATATCACTAACCCTTCATTCATGAATCTCCCTTCATCAAACTAGTCTCATGCAAATAGCCTGCTCAGCATGAACTATCTGAATTCCAGATGCTTCCCTGATTTTCAGATCCTGATGGATTTGACACATTTATATCTCTCATCATATTTCCTTTCCTACTGAGGTTCAGATGCATTGGGCACACAGGAGTTGTGGCATCTGCTTGGGGTTACAGTCATGGACTTAGCCCCTCACTGTGCAGAAAAGCAGCAGCCACATCATCCTGAGCACTCAACTTCATGAAGCAAGCAGCTGCCCCCTGAGAGCTGGAGAAATGGGGAAATCACTGGTGTTAAGAGTTCTTCTCTGTCTACTTGAGTACACACAAATACACGCACACGCGGACCGGTAAATACATCTGTGCACACAGGAACGTATGTATGGATGGGTGTACATACACATATTTCTATTCATACATATTCACACGCATATATACCTTTTCCTAAAAATAGGGGTAAATATCTCTTTCACACAGTCACCAAAATTGCCTTCTTAAAATACAAATTCAACCATGATACTTGATGGTATTTAGCAATTATCGTTAGTTTTGTTGAGAGTGACAATAGTATTGCGGTTGCGCAGGAAACGTCCTTATTTTTGAAGATGCATACTGAGTGTTTAGTACTAAAATGTCATGATGTCTATAATTTAAATTTAAGTATTACAGCAAAAATACAGATAAAGTAAGTACGGCAAAATTTTTTAAATTATGGGCTTTTAAATTACAATATCCTCTCTGACTTTCTGTATGTTTAAAATTTTTCCTTATAAAAGGTAAAAAAAAAATAAATAAAAAGAGGAATTCTGAATCTACTTGTACCACTCCTCCCAGCCATGGTCATGAACTTTGTTGCTCAAAAAATGGTCCTTGGACCAGGAGCTTTGGCATCACCTGAGAGCTTGTTGAAAATGCAGAATCTTGGTCCTAACCCTAACTGCTGGATCAGAATGTATATTTTAACAAGATTCCCAGGTGATTTGTATATGCACTTGTTATGGACTGAATGTTTGTGTCCCCTCAAAATTCATATATTGTATGAAGACTTAACCCCCAATGCGATGGTATTTGGAAGTGAGGCCTTTGGGGAGGCAGTTAGGTTTAGATGAGATCATTAGGGTGGGGCTGCCGTATTGAGATTAGTGTCCTTATAAGAAGAGGAAAGAGAGATCAGAGTTCTCTCTCTCCATCATGTGAAGACACAGCAAAAAGGTGGTCATCTGCAAGCCAGAAGAGAGCCCTCACTGGGGAACCAGATCAGCTGGCACCTTAATGTTCAACTTCCTAGCCTCTAGAACCATGAGCAATAAATTTCTGTTGTTTAAGCCCCCCAGTCTGTGGTATTTTGTATGGCAGCCTGAGCTGAATCAGCACTCAAATTTGAGGAGCACTGGTCTGGAAAATAAAAGCCAAGCTCTTTGTCGTGGCACACAAGGCCTTTCATGATTGCATTTCCATCTGCTTATCTAGCCTTGTCTCCTGCATGGACTCTATGACAGTGATGGATAACTTGTACTGAGCCCTTACTATGCACCAAGTGTGATATAAGCACTAGGCAGTTCCATAATAGGCTGCATTTACACACCTGCAATTTTGTCCATGACGTTCCCTCTGACTGGAATGGCCTTCTCTTGGTGTTCACTTACCCAGCACTGAATTTAAAAAGGTAATGATCTAAACTGTCTTATCTACTAAGCCTTCCATGACCCTCTCGGGAGAATTAGGACCTCCTCATTTCCATAGCATCCTGTGCTTATCCCTTATTAGAGACTTGCTGTAATACATTGTTGCAGCCTGCTCTCATCCCTTTTCCACTCCAGACTGAGTTTCATGGAATGAGTACCTAAATCTTATTTTTAATGCTTTGCTTAATAGTGAGGACCTTATAGATGCTCAATAAGTGTTTGCTGAATGAATCAATAAATCAATGAACTTATACAATATATACCTCTAAACAGACATAACCACCTAAACAACCAGACACACAAATGTGTAGGGCTGTATACACATAACCTAGTTTTACTGTAAAATAAAAAAAGAAACATGGGTAAGAGCACATGGTTAGTATATACAATAGAGAGAGAATCCACTGATATAAAACAGAGGAGGAGGCTCAGCACCTGGGGCCCTGGCTCTTCTCCAGTGGACCTCAGCCTCAGCCACACTGTGAATTCTCTCAGGAGGATTTAAAAATACTGATACCCGGGTCCTACTTGAGACAAAATAAATCAGAATTCTGTGAAGTAGGCCCCAGGCATTTCTATTTTTAAAGAAACATTGCAGGCACTCTACTTTGAGACAGAGTTGATAACCTCTACTTTCCTGCTGAAAGTCTCAATATTATGACTAGTGAAAATAATTCATATTTTTGTGTAACTAATGAGGTGACAACTTTAATCCTCAAATTAACTTTGGATATTAAACTTTGATACATACACTATGTATTTTAATTTTCTGCTAAAAGCTAGGTCTTTTTAAGGTCAAAAGTAAGAGGGCTTACCCTCTCTGGCACCACCGTGTATGAATATTCTGAAATTCCCACGCCTTTGCTCTTTTTTAATTACACCTTCACCCCCCAACAGCAGCTCAGGAGTCATTCTGACAGCTTCCTTCTAGCTGGCACAAGCAAGGACAGGCTCTCTTGAGGTCTCTTTTTCTCTTGTCAGACCTCTGCAGCGAAAGCAGCAGGCAAGGTCCACACACACACCCAGTGTCACAGTCTGCCCTTGGAGGAAATGGCTTACAGTGAATACTCTTAGGAGTATTGGCCATGGAAACTTGTCCTTTGTTGTCAGTGCAGATGTGGATTACCCGAAGCCAGATATATTATGTAGTAAAATAGACACAGCCTTATGCGTTTAGCATTAATGCCAGCAGGTCTAAAGCTGCTGGTTTTTCTTAGTGTGCAAAATGCTTTCACGTGCAGTCTCACCACTGATTCCTACAACAAACCTACAGTAAGGGTTAGGATTTTCCCTTTTTTACATTTATGGAATTAAGTCATAGTATAAGGCAATGAGCATGGAGTCTGGAATACGATAAGAACATAATGCACGTAGCAGAGCTGTAAATGGAAGCCAGGTGTTCTGACACCCAGGCATTTCTCCTTCTCCTGCTGACTTCCGTGAGGGGGTAGGAGGGTGAAGAAGAGTTTGGCACAGGTGGGTGGAAGTGGCTGGATGTTCTTCATGTAGCTCCCTCCTGAGAAGGGGCCCTGTGCCTTCTCCCAGGAGTCCCTCCAAATATGTGCCGTTGGCACTGGTGAAGCATTCTTGAGCACTTCTTCTAAGTCAAGCGCTTCTTTGGTATTCTATACCTATTATTTCATTTGATCCTCATAACATAAATTTGAAGTATGAACTGTTATTGACTCCATTACAGATGAGGAAACTGGGAACCAGGGAAATTAAGTAATGTTCCCAAGCCTGCATGGAAAGTGTGAGAGCCAAGTGTCTACCCAGGCAGTCTGAGTCAGAGCCTGAGCACTTAACCATTAAGTTACGCTGCCCTCTCTACCACATCCAGTCTCTTTTCTTTATCTTGCCATCTCTACCCTTCTACTCGCTGCCACCTCTCACAGGGAAATCTGAGTTTGTCTACACTCAGGGTTTTAACTCGACTTCACTTTCCCTCAATCCCTTTGTCTCCCTGGATTAGGGAAGGAAGCAAATAGACATTCCTTGGACTAAAAGCAAGAATTTACAAAAAATGCCTGTGATATTCTTGTAGGATATTAGTGCTTATTCACTGGTAGTACTTAGTGGGTGATTAAAATAATTATGCAAAGCAAACAAATTAGCTAAGTTAACTTCTCACGAAAGCTCATTTCAATGAGGTGTACAAGAGAAAATGATTTCTCCTACTTATTGTTCGACCAAATGGGAATTCTAAAGGAGAAAGATCATTCTAACAGGGATAATTAAAAGAGCCATCTCCTAGACATCGCATTTAAAATGTACACACATGTGCACACACATCACTGTTGTTTAAGACCTACGTGCAAAGACGTGGATGTGGAGACCAATTTCAGGTTAGCTTATTTTAAGTAAAAGCAGTGAAAACTTGTGATTGAGGACTGCAGCAGCATCTTTAAAATGCTCATATTTCTGAAATAATGAGCTACTTTGCAAGATGACAGATTTAAATAGTGAAGCATAAGCTTCAAAATACTTGCTGTCTAGGCAAGCTTATGATATTTCTACAAATGGGGTTTTCATAGTCTGGGGGGAATTGGGAAGGATACATCGAGTACTTTTCAATTTTAACAAACACTTTATATTGCAAAATTCTTCATAATCACTTTTAGTAATTGTACTTTCCAACAGTTCTGTTATTTCCATTTCACAAATACAGTAACGGATGCAAATAAAAGGAATATTTTGGAGCCCACTTCCTAGTTAATATCAGGGGCTTAATGATTTCACTCAGCTGAAAATTGTGAGAAATCAGACTTGCTATTGAAAGGTTGATCTGTGTAGTTCTTAGAAGGGGCTCCGTGGTGGGAGTCACTGCTGTACGTGCAGTTCTGCCTGGACTGTGCTGCTCTTAGCCCTCGGGGCTTCAGGGTCTCCAATAGAAGGTCACGGGTGGAAGGAGTCAACCCAAGAAGCTGCACTGGCTCCAGTCTTGTCTATCAGCTGGTATGTAACTCTTCGAAGTACTATATTTTGAAAGGAATCATTCACTCATTCCTTCATTCAGGAGCAAGTACTTAGTGAGCATCACAAAGAATCTGTATTGAAAGCTTTCTAACCAAAAGGTGATTTGGAAATCTGCCTCTGCACCTTGCCACCCAGCTGTTACAGACGAATCGTGCTCCCAGTATTTTGCACTTGAACTGTCCTGAGTCAGATAGTTTAGATGTCAAGTGAGAGGAGAACGTTTTTAAGTTGTATTGACCCTGGTTTTAAAGATGCCGTTAAGTACTAGGAGATATTTATCTAAATGTGTTAAAGATCAACATATCTGTAATCTTGCCCATATTTGAAAGCCCAGGGTGACTTCATCTTCTCTGTGAAACCCTTCTAGATCAGCTCATCCTCTAATCCCACCACTTGGGACTGGTATTACACAGGCTTCCATTTCCCTTCAATTCCATTCAACACTTGTTTGAATATTTACTTTTTGTCAGGTCTAGTGCTCGGCTTAGAAATCATGCATCATATATTTTATGAATTTCTTTATTCATCTCATGTTTTAATACTATTTTACCTATGAGATCATGAGCTCCCAAAGGACAGGATACAGTTGATACTTCCCCTACATTTCTCCTGACATAGGCCAGCACGGTAACTTTGCACATAGGAGAAGACGGATGATAGTAGCCGATCAACTAAAAATCATAAGTAAATTCTAGTGCTATTCACTGATTTACTATTATTTTCCAAATTCTTTTAAGCCAAAGGGAGAACTTGCATCTTGTTTTCTAAATGAGTATTTATTTCACATTTCTGATTCCCACATTTTGCATCATAGAAATCCACGAGAACGTCTTTTTTGGCTCCAGTTATTACCTGGCATACATTACCCTTCCTTGTTCTTCTTTTTCACTGACCTTCTGCATAGCTTTTACATTTGCACAGATCTGTGATAAGACAGGGAATTCTGCCACTCCTTGACAGATATTCTGTCATTCTGTGCATTTCATAAAGACAGAAGAGGCGGTAGAAATTAGCAATGTCACCTCCAACGTCAAACTCAGTTAACAATCCTTTCCTGTTCATTTTCATACTCCACTTAGCCCAAAGTTTTTACTGTTGTCTTCTTTTTTGAAACTGAGAAGCACGTCTGCGTTTCCAAAGAATGGTGACAGGAGATGCAGCCGATGAGAAAAAGCTGACAGAGGGAAAAAATGTGTTAAAACACATGGCCTATTAGAATTATAATATATTCTAGAAAGAGATTTCAGAGTTTTATACCCGTTATTTGCAAACAAGGAGCCTGAAATCGGAAAAGTAAGTATTTTATCCTGGTCGCCGAGCAAGTCAATGGGAGACTGTGGACTCTACGCTGGGTTGGTGACCTTTTCCCTGGCTACTCCGATTCATCAACATAAAGTCCTCTGTGAGGTAACACAGGCTGGAACACTGAGCTCGTCTGTTAAGCTGCCTCTGGAGAAGCATATATCACAGTGATTTAGAGCACAAAATTTGGAGTTAGATGGCTCTGGACTTTCAAAATCAGGCTCATGAAGTAACCTTGAACAAGTTATGTTCCTTCCTCTAGTGTCTGTTACCTCCTCCATAAAAGGAAGATAATGATAGTGTCTACAGGCTTGTTCTGTGAATTAAATGAGCTAACGGCCCACAATTTGGCACGCTGTGAGGCTCAAATCATGGCTGTTACTATTACACATACACTGCTTAGAAATAATTGTGAAGCACACAGATGAGTTCTTTGGCAGAGAGCAGTCTAACAGCACATGTTGTTCAATCTCTAAAGTAGCCGTTGGTGACCTGTTAAACTAGGCCATTACCCACTTGCTGCATTTATTCATTTGCTTCTTCATTGGGTGCCTACATAAGTATTTATTGGGCACCTACTCAGTGCCATGCACTGTGCTAGGCACTGGCAATACAGAGTTGATTTAGATGTGGTCTCTGTCTGAAATACTCCCACAGAGAAGTAACTGCTTTAGACTCATAAAGTTAACAGTAGAAGTATCTACAAGGTAGCCCAGATAAAAACTGAGACCCACCAAATGGGTTTTAGAGAGTCAGAGAGCCCTTTGAATCTCTGAGCTATATTTCTTTCATTTCTAAGGGTTTCTATGATCAGGCTCATGAGGAAGTAATATCAAGAAAATCTGCTCACTCCTAATATGCGCAAACAAATTCAGAAATGACATATTGCAAAGGTAGGTCGTATCTGATTTAACATGCTCTGGCTTCCACTTAAGGAGTCAGCCCTTGCCTGGTTTCCTCTGCTTTCTCTTTCCCCAGGGACCACCAGAGAAGTTTGCACTGTGAAGTGATGGATGCATACAGACCACTCACTCTAGCGATTGTCTTTTTGAAGGACAATGGAGGGGATTTTTAGGGTAGGTTTAATTTATGATTTTGCTTATGGGTGAGTTTGGGTAGAACTTGGAGTAGACAGAGAATCATGATATTTTCACTTACCAGAAAATAAAAAGCTTTATGGTAAAGATGAAATGAAAAAGCGCCCATGGGGAGTAGAGAATGAATGTCACTAAGAAAGTTGTCAAGAAGAGCAGAGTCCTGTTGCATTGCAAAACAAAGTAGTAAAAGCAGGGCTGGCCTGGAGTGACAGGAAGTATGCAGCTTACCTCCCTTCTTGGACATTTGGGAAGAGTGAGGCCCAGGAGGCTTTGCTAAGGTCATATGTGAGCTGATGGGAGGACCCAGGGTTATTTTCCAGTCTCAGTCCACTCTCTTTTCCACCATGAGAGTGCTTTGTTACCTGTGAGCTGCACTGCACCACCTGAGAACACTTTCACTAATCTATGAGGATCTTCAGAACACGCCCAGTAGGACTTCTCTATCTAGATTGTTCTCCTGCCCTCCAACCATCACTTAATTCTCTATCATCCATTTAATTGCTGTGATGAACTTTAAGAATTGACTTCTTCCAAATCCTGACACCGAGGACTCAACCTAGAATCTTGAGCCATGCTGCCCTCCATAGCACTGTACCTCCTCCCATATAATGTTCTCCCGCTTTCCTTCCTCCACCCTCTGCCCTCACTCGGCCCCATTTAGCATCTAGCAGAGTACTATTTAACACAAAGCATTCAATAAGCATTCTTAGATTAAACAAAAGTAATGACTTAATAATAGACAAAATAAGTATAATGGAAAGATAATATTACACAGCGTGGAGGATAAAATGGATCCAAAGAGCAACACAAAATTAGCTGAAGCATCTTTTTGATCTGCTCTGCCCAACTCTATGGGAAAAGAACTTCACTATGAGAGGTTAAAGTTTGCCCTTTGCCTCCCTGATTTATTTTCTCCCTTGTCCCTATGTCTTTGTGTCTTTCTATGCTACTTTCTATGCCGGGGCAGTAATCTCTAGAGCTGCTGATTGTCCCTTCATGGATCCACAGTACTTCTTGTGGCCTTGATGGATGACTGTTCCCTTAACATGTTTACAATTCCAAAACACTTTGTGCTTTGCATCCCTTGAGAGTGCCTGGGATATGTAGATAGGGATGGCTCTGTGCACAGCCGACTTCCTCTGCCCCGCCTTACATTCAATGCAGGATCCTGCAGCCAAAAATTAGAATAAGGATTGCAGAAGCTGCTTTGAGACCTGTGGTTACTAAGAGGAGAGCAATTCAATGGTGGGGGTGGGGGATAGGAGAGTGGGGTGGGGCAGTCAAGATGTGGTCTCTGTGCCACCCAGCTGTAACTCATTCTCAGACTCCCAAAGACTCCTTGCTCTCCAAATTGCTCTGCATAATCTTTCCCCCAAGGCTGCTCTAGGTTCTGACGTTTCTATACCTGATGCTTGCACTGGTTCCCTCATTTTCAGGACATAGTTGTCTAGATTCCAGACCTACGTCACCTATTCAGGCCCCTATATTTACTACTAGTCTTGTTGTTCTTTCTGTTTTCAAGGCCTTTCATAGTTATACATTCCACATCCACTGTCACCTGCCTAAGTTAGGCCCTCAGAAGGCTCCTGCCCATTGCACTGTCTTGTAACTGCCTTTCCCCTCTAGCTGCCGTCATTGCCAACCCACCATCTCCATAAGACAGACAGCCTTTTCCATATGCTGGTCATCTGGTCAAGGACCTTCTGTGGCTCCCACTGCCTTTGGAACAGGCCCTCAAGGATTGTTGCTGATTGATGGATTGCTTTGTAAACTCTGCACGGTGCCTGTGTTTACGTGGCCCTGACACAGCTTTTAATGACCACTCACATTAATCTCTCTTTCCAAAAAGATCTTTGGAGATATTTAATGTGCAGCCTGTGTCTCTTTCAAGTAGTTAGATATGCCTGAGAGGTGGAAGTAACTCCAGAGAAACCATTGAGTTTAAACAACACTCCGAATGACATGCCTTCTTTTGGGATATTTCTCCAGACTGATCAGCTTGCTTGAAAGTAGAATCTGCCTTCATTTTTAGCATCACTCCAAATTTGAATGCTGTTGGTGTCTCAGAGCACTGCAATGTTCCTTGTGACAGCTAGAGCAAAGTCTAATTATGGAAAGATAAATATGAGTTCCAACTTCTTGCTTTTCTGTAGGATGTCACAACCCTAAATGCTTTGTGAGTTCAGATTTTTGTGAGTCACTATTATTGTGCAGGAGAAAAGTTTATATTATAAAATCTACTCTTAGCTGTACAATTTCTTCAGAGACCCAGAGCTCTTCCTGCCTTTACAAATTTAAAGAAATTGGATAAAGAGACAATAACCTGAGCTTTCCTGGAGACACTGGATATTTTGATCTATTTTTACTGCAGCCTATTTCCAAGGGTAACGCATCTCTGATTTTTTTAATCAAATAGTGTGAATCGAAAGTTGCAGCCTGACCTCTAGAGCAGACACCACGGGATGTCAAAGGCAGCTGTGAATAGTATGAGCACCAAAAAGGAGTCATCTTGGTCTTACTATGGGAAAATAACCTTGACCCAACGCTGAGGAAGCAGACTGCCCTCTCAAAGAGCAGGGGGAGCCGTTGCTTTACATTCAGGACTGCTGCATTTTGATCTGCGGCTCGCTCCTGTCTGGGCACTGGTGATGTCTGAACTGGGAGACCTACTGTGCCTGGCTAAGACAAGATTAGAAGATTAGTCCAACTTCTCACTGCTGTCAAATCTTTCTTTATTGAGTGAGTGTCACAGGTAGATGCTGCTGAGAGATCTCAGTGGAAAGGCGGAACAGAGGGCAATCGAGCAGAGAATCACATTTATGTTTGTTTTTGAGCAGCAGGGATAACCATTAGCAAATTTATGAATTAAAGTCTTATTGACACTTATATTGTAATTAGGATTAGCATTTCTTTATTCTAAGGTAGGACTTCTGAGTCTCAAATCTAAGAATCTCAATGCCTATGTAATTCTGGGCCTATCACATGGAGTGTAGAAATATTTAATGATTAATTAATTAATAAAAACCAAGAGAGAACCCTGTGGACTATTCCCTTTTCCCTTCAAGAGTTAGGGCTATTTAACATGCTCTCCTAACAGCACCCATGGTTCCTTCTTCAAATCAATGCAAAACCTGGAATTACTTGTTCATTCTTTGGCTTCCCTTCTAGTCGGTGAGTTCCAAGAGGGCAGAGATTACATCTGTCTCATCATTTGTCTGTGTGGCCCCAGCTTCTAGAATGGTGCCTGGCACATAGTACACATCCAGTAGACATGTGTTACATGAATAAATAATATTTGAAAGGTCACACATTTGGCACTTCAGATTTTGGTAGACAATCTTCATTTGCTAAATCCTATAATCACAGTGACTCTATATCTCTGAGAGCCCAAATTTAAAACTCTATCCTATTTTTACATCACATTACCCATCATCAAGGTACCAGGCTTACACAGCTAAGAAGACCTTCCTTCTCCCTCAAAGGAAAATGAAAAAGAAAAACAACACAACCAAACCAGTTTTGTTCACCCTGAGCAGGGGCAGGAGTTAGCTGAGGGAGAGCTCTGGTGGTCTAAAGGGGTTTAACAGCTAAGTAAAGGATACAGCCAAAGACTGATAATGTGGACAGTGAGTGCAGAGGCAGGAGGCAGCTGGCTTAGAAAGCATGTTTGGGGGTATGCCAAATTCTGAGAATTAGACGTGTCTACAGCCAAAGACAGATGGGGGAAGTTATGTATTAGGGGACACCAATTGAGCTCATAGGATAGTCTCAGATGAGAGTTCTCCCTAATGATTTCTGAACACTGGAAAAATCCCCTAGAATTTAGCTGCCACCCCAGGGGAAAAGGTGGGAGGGAAAGGACTTTTGATTGACACTGTCTCTCCAAAAAGACCAAAAATAGATCAATGCAATGTCACGTTAACTTGAATATTCCCTCCAAAAGTTTCCTGCTCCCTCTTCCTGGGAGATTGAAAGAAGGAATAACAAATTTAGATAAAAATAAAGAAGTGCTTGAGTCTCCAGATTTAATTATCATAAACTGATTATGGTCATTTTTAGAAAATTTAAATTGGAAAAAAAAAACAGCTTAGAGAAATATGTGGCTGCTTCTGTTGTTAGAGTGAAGAACACCTTAATATTACTTTTGTATACTAATCCACCTGTTCTGTTCAAGCAAATCTTTCCCTAATTTCCCTATATTATCTGCTAAAGGATGAGTGACGAAGCTTAAATATATAACTTCCAAATAATTAAGCCTGATATTTACTTTCAAAAATGGAACCTATCTAAGAGCATCAGGTCCTTGCTGTTGAGGCTTTTTTCGTAAGAGAAGAAAGAATGAGGAAAAAAGAGCCTGCTGAGGCTGAAATTTTAATTTTTAGACTAGGATGTTTCCAGAAGCTAATAGGACTTTGAATTCATGTTCTTGAGGAAATTTTCTACATCCTGCTGGGGTGTAGAAAGCAGCTCTATTATCTACTGGATACCTGAGAGAGAGGGCACAGGGCCTGCTGTGTACAATCTCGAACCTTGAAATAATCACTCATTTTGACATGAAATTCAGCCGGTAATCTGATTTTTAAGACCTCAGCATTAAAAAAACAAAATCAGTTTCTCTGGATTCTACTCTATCCACATGTGAAGAGAGCAGATTTTATAGTTGGACTGTTCATTTTCTTGGAAACGTAATGGTGAGTTAACATGAAAAATATGTAACAATGTTTGTTCTTTGAAAGATCCAATACTGCTACCATGAATTTAGAAAGATCTGTTTTTAATTAATTTGGCATATTTGGGTTGAAATATTAGCATATGGTCTGTGTTCACTGCCCTGCCCTGCCTTCCTCCCTCCCTCCTCCCATCTCTCCCTCACCTCTCCCTCCCATCTCCTCCTTCCCCTCCTCCCTCTCTCATTCTTTTTGGAGTTATGATTTGCATACAATAAAATTCACTGATCTAATTGTTCAGTTTGATGAATCTTGATTTTCATAAATACCCATGTAACCAGTATCCGAAATAAGGTATAGAATCTTTTCTTCACCTCAGAATGCTGTGTTGCGCTCCTTTCCAATCCAGAGGCTCCCAATGTTCTGATTTCCATCATGTTAGTGTAGCCTATTTTTCGATTTCATCTACATACATAGCATGCCCCTTCTGTGCTTGGCTTCTTTCTCTTAACATAATGTTTTTGAAATTCATCCATATTGATATATTTGTAGTTTGTCCCTTTCTGTTGCTGAATAGTATTCCATTGTATGAATATCCCAGAATTTCTGTATTAATGTTCTTGTTGAGGAAACTTTGTTCTCAACAGGAGAACTGTCAGACTGGAAACTGTTTCTAGTTTTTGACTACTATGATTAAGGCTGTTGCAAGTCCTTTGTGGACTTGTATTTTCATTTCTTCTGAGTAAAAACCTAGAGATGTAATTCCTGGGTCATAGGATATGTGTAATGCTTAACTTTTTCAGAAGCTACCAAACAGTTGTTCAAAGGTATTGAATGATTTTTTATTCCCAGCAGTATGAGAGCTCCAGTTGCTCCAAATCTTCACCAACATTTGGTAATGTCTTATTTTTTTTTAATTTTAGCCATTCTAGTGGTTATAGATATCTTTTTTAAATTTGTATTTCCCTGATGACTAATAGCATTGAATATCTTTTCATGTGTTTACTGGCCATTTGTACATCTTTTACTTATGAAGTGTCTGTTCAAGTGTTTTGCCCAAATTTTTATGCACTGTTTAATTTTTTTATTGCTGATTTGTAGGAGTACTTTATATATTTTGAATATAAATTCTTTGCCAGATACATATAATATTTTCATATATAATATTTCATCCAGTCTGAGGCTTGGTTTTTTATTTCCTTATCTGTGACTCTCAAAAAGCAACAGCTTTTATTTTGGCAAAGTCTAATTTATGAATTATTTTCTTTTAAGGTTTATGCTTTTAGTGTCCTATATAACAAATTTTACCTACATTGAGATTGCAAAATTCTCCTATGTTTCCTTGTACAAGTTTCATAATTTTTGCTTTTAAATTTAGGTTTATGACCCATTTCCAATTGATTTTATGTATGCTGTGAGGTAAAGGTTGTGGTTAATTTCTTTTTCACACAGATATCTAGTTTTTCTGGTATCATTTATTAAAAAGATATTTTCCTTATTGAATTAAATCAATGCCTTGGTCATAAATCGTCTTAACATATATGTGGGGGCCTCTATCTGGACTCTCTATTTTGTTTTATTGGTCTATATGATATGATCTCTCTATAAGACATCAATATCAGAGTTTCTTGATTACTATAGCTTTATAGTAAATTTTGAAATCAGGTGGTATAAATCCTCCAACTTTGTTCCTTCCTTTAATATGTTTTTTATCTTTAAATTTTGAAATCTTATCAGACTTACAGAACACTGTAAAAGCAATACAAAGAATTCACCCTAATTGCCCAAATGTTAAAATCTTACATAACCACAATACAATACCAAACTGAAAAAAATTAACATTGATACAATACTGTTATCTAGTAGACAAATCTTAAGTTTTATCATGCCTTTTGCTCATCTGGGTTTCCATTCATTATCATTTCCCTTCAGCCTAAAGAAATTCTCCTAGTAGTTCTTATAGTGCAGATCTTTTGAAATTGAATTATGTCAACTTTTTTTTCTGTCTAGAATGTCTTTTGTGTGTGTGTGTGGGTGATGCAGATTGGCTCTGAGCTAAAATCTGTTGCCAGTCTTCCTCTTTTTTGCTTGAGGAAGATTGTCACTTAGCTAACATCTGTGTCAATCTTCCTCTGTTTAGTATAGGGGATGCCACCACAGCATGGCTTGATGTGTGGTGTGTAGGTCTGCGCCTGGGATCCAAACCTGTGAACCTCAGGCCACCAGAGCAGAGTGCATGAACTTAACCACTATGCCACGGGGCCAGCCCCAAGAATGTCATTATTTTGCCCTCATTTTTTTTAGGAGAGAATTCTAGATTGACAGGATTTTTTTCTTTCAACCTTTTACAGATGGTGTTTCTTTGACTTCTGGCCTCCATTGTTTTTGGTGACAAGCTAGTTTTTTGTTTGTCTGTTTGTTTTGATACCAGTTCTCCCTTGCATGTAATCTTTTTTCTCTGGCTGCTTTTAATAATTTTTCCTTATCTTTGGATTTTAGAAGTGTGACTATAGTATGCATTGTTATGGTTTTCTTTTAATTTATCCTGCTTGAGTTTCAGTGAGCTTCTTTAATCTGTAGATTGTGATCATTAAACAATTTTTGAAAATTCTCAGCCAATAGCTCTTCAAATATTTCTACTGATCTATTCTCTCTCTCCTTCCAGGACTCCAGTTACACATATGTTAGGCTATCCAATTGTTGTCCTACAGATCTCGGATGCTCTGTTCACCTTTTGCTACTACTTTTCTTTGTATTTCAGTTTGGATTGCTTGTAAGTTCCAATATTACAGTTCTTTGGTTCTTTCTGTTGTGTCAATCTGCAGTTGGTATCAAGTGGATTCTTAATTTCTAATACTGTATTTTTCATTTCCAGCTTACCCATTTTTTTTTTTGTATTTTCCATGTCTCTGCTGAGATTTTTTATATCTTCACACATGTAGTTCTATTTTCCCATGATATTTTTTAACATATTTATCATAGTCATTTTAAACTCTTTGCAGGATAATTCTAATATTTAGGGCATCTATAGCTTCTTTTCTAGTGACCTTTTCCTCTCTTGATAATCATTCATTTTCATGCTTATGTGTCCCATAATGTCATGATTTTATGTGAGCAATTTTGTCTAAGAGAATATTAGAGACTGACAAAAATATGATTTATTTCTAGAAAAGTGAATGCCTCTTTATCTATGAAGTTGCTAGTGTGGGGAGCTAAATTAATCTAATCTGTGTTTTTTCACATCAGCAGAGAAATTGAGATCTTAGCATAGGTGAGCTTTTGCAAGTCTTTTGTGCTTGAATTCTAGCCGCCAGCTTTTTGGGTTACTGTGGTATTCTCTTTGCTCTCCATTTCCATCCAACCTGGCTATACCTCAGTAAATCTCTCTGTTCTTGCTCTCCATCTACAGTCCTTGGGAGCTGCTGCCCTGAATTTGAGAAAGACCCCATTCACTTACTGAGATCGTCTCTCACTTTTCTTCCCATATACCCAATTGTGTTGACAGGTAGGTGTGGTCTCACTCACTGAGTCACCTCAGAATTCTAATTTGTCAGGGCAGTCTCCAGACAGTCACTAGAAGTTGTTAACGTTGGCTGCTTTCTTCTTATGCCTGATCACAGAGGATTCTTCTGCCGACTGCTGCTCCACCAGAGATAAAAGAAGTCATAGTTTCCCCATCTCCTGGGAAAGGCTTGTCACTTTATTTATTTTGTTTAATTAATTTTCTGTCTCCTCAGTTACCCAGTAAATTAAAACAACAAAACAAAAACAATGAGTTCTAACTCACCCAGTCTTTTCTTATTAGAGTGAGAGTAACTGTCTCTTGTGATTTTTTGTGCCCTAACCAGAAGTTGACAGTTCTGCCATTATTGCCCATATTTTCTGTTGTTTGCCTGAGTTTTTAATTTTCTACGTATAAAATGGCACTATTTTTCATTCCTGATTCGACATAAAGATTTGTATGAGGCTCTGATATTCTCAGAATTTCAGTATTGTGAGGTGCAAGGATCCTCTCCTCTTTTCTTCTTTTTTGGATATGGAGGTGCATCCTTGTTCAGGTCCTCCAATTCAACCAGACACCGCTGAGTAAATAGTCATTGGCAGTTAGCTCACTTGAAGCCAATCCTGGGAATGGTTTCATTTCTAGGACATTCTTGCAACCAGAGATCTCGTGGACATTGGAGCAACTGACCAAACTCAAGGTACTTCATTCTGTTGCTAATCCCTGAACATGTCAGTCACCAGCATTTAAGATTTAGTTTTACTTTCATTAAACAAACAAAAGACACAAACTGACATATTGGTTTAGACTCTGAAATGGAGTAGAAACTCTTAGATTCCTGAGAATCCAGGTCAAGATGATGGTAGTGAATGTGGAGGGTTAGCAGGAGCTTGCTGGTTTCCTTGGTCTGAGGAAGCTCAATTTTTGCAAATTACCCGTACAAAGATGGTGGATGTTAGAATGCTCTCTTGGAAACCCTGTGGACTCCTCACTGCACGTAAAACTATAGTCTGTGTGTGACTGGGATAACCAGCATGTCTAGGGTACACAGCTATAATCCTCAGAGGGGTCTGGTTTCCACATGATTAAAGAGAACATGGAAGTTAGGAGTTTATTTCAGCTTTGTGTCAGATGGTATGGGAGAAAATCAAACAAAATTTTAAACAGACGTTCAATGTGTCTTCCCCGGAGTCTAAGTCAGGCTTTTTTTTTTCTTTTAGTTGAAGAATTACTCACCAGCAACAAGGAGTTTACAATTTTCTTGAAGTTTAATAGTAAGTAGAGACTACCAAACATTTGTTGAGTAGTTCCTCTATGACTAGCATAGAAGTTTGATCTCTGAAGTGAGGAGTTTATACTCTAGATCAGGAAACTAATGTATAAAATTAACCAAAAATATTAAGCATTATTTGAAAATTGTCCAACACATGGTTAAACCGTAAAGTATGAAAGACCTCAGTTAAGGAAGTGGGTGGAAAAGTGCTGGGCAAAAACAGAAGTGAGGGGTCTTAAGGAGACTTCACAGAGAAAATGGAACTTTAGGAGGGTCCTGCGATATGAGTAGCAGGTTTAGATGCAGAGACAAGTTTGTGGTATGGTCATCTCAGAGATTTGCAACTAGTTTGGTGCTTGATATAGTTTCACTTATCTTCTTGTCATTCCCTATAGGAAGGCAAGAGGCCTGAAATGCCAGAGAAATGAATTCATTGGTAAGGAGTTCCATAGGTCATATAATTACTAAGTGGCAAAATTGTGGAGGGAGCCTGTTTGTAAGGTCTAAATATGAAATAGTGACATTTAGCTCTAGAAGTGATCATCTTCAAACAAGTCTATGAACTTACTCCATTGACATAGGTTATATGAAAACTAAGCTTTCTGAGGAAACCAAGTCCTAGGAATACTTCTCAAAGTTTATTTTACAATTACTTGAACTCTAATTTCTCCAGAGCAGTGATTATCAATTAGAAGTTTATATCAGAAACTCTTGGGAGATTTAAAAATGCAGATGCCCCATTCTACCTAAGATCTACTGTATCTGGGTGTCAGGAGTGGGCTTAGGCAAGGTGAGATAGATAGATAGATGGATAGATAGATAGATAGGCAGACAGATAGATGATTCTGACATATACTTTTGATTATGAATAATTTTCTATAGCAGAGGTTAACAAACTTTAGCATGCATCAGAATCACCTGGAGGGCTTGTTAAACTATGTATTTCTGGACTGTACTCTCCAGAGTTTCTGATTCAGTAGGAATAAGATGGGCCCGAGAATTTGCATTTCCAATAAATTCCCCAAGGATGCTGATGAAATGTGGTTAGTCTGGGAAAACTTCTTAGAGATTGGAAACCATTCAAGGAGGCAGTATAAACTATATAAATATATGGCTTACATATGGGTTACAGGTTCCCTGTAGGGAAGGGAGGGAACTGGATTGGGGACGTGGGTTTTGGGATGGCTACGTGCCCCATCTTTGCTCCTCCACACACGGGAGGGCCAAGAACCCTCACAATTCCTGCTGACTACATACTGTGGTAGCAAAGAACACACTGGCTTTCAATTGTTTCCAACCCGTGGGAATACATATTAATCCTGATTGAGACTATTCTTGAGAAGAATGACTGACGGCACCTCTTGTAGGAAGTCTGCTGAAATGGTCTCAGCGTTGCCAGACTCACTGGGATAGGTCTGCAGCCTCCTTAAAAGACTCCTCTGCAAGGAAGAGCACACACAGGCGGCGGGCTGTCCTAAGGTCAGGGCGAGGGATCCCAATGGAAAGCAATATCTTATCACTGACGTTGTTTAGAAGTGCTGGCTCATGGTAATAACGAAAAGCAGACTGACTTTTTGTGTGTTTTATTATTGGTTTTAAATTCTGTACAGATAATATTCCCTTTTATTACTTGCACCTGGGGTAGACATCTCCCAACGCTCTGGCCTTGGTATGCCACTGCTTGGAGGCACAAAAGTCTTTCTTGGTAAGTTATCCACTTTATTATGACCACGGATCACTATACTTCAAAGGACTCAATAGAAATAGACTTTCCAGTAAAGGAATTTCCACAAAGTCCCTGGAGATAAAAGATGTCTAATTTCTGGACATTGAACATTCTGTCAGTTCTTCTGTGAGGCGGGCCATTCCACAGAAGCAAAGGCAGTCTCATTTTCTCAAGACAATAAGAAGAAAAGAAAAAGAAAAACTAGAATTCAAGCTAATGTTGTCTTTTTAAGTGTGAGAGCCTCTTACCTCCTTGCTGCAGTGTGCCCCCAGACATATCGGTTCCTTTTGATTCTCCCGAGCTGTGTTTTATGCTGGGTGTTGCTGGCAAGAGTCATGCCAAGAAGGCAGAGGAATTTAAGCAAAGAGAGCTTTAGAGCATTATGTATTGGTCTCTGACAGGGGAGCACTTGACTGAACAAGAACCAGCCAGATGCAGTGTCTCCAAGGTGAATCTGTAATAACTTAGGTGGCAGTAATTTCCTAGGAGATTGGCATAATTATACCCAAACAAATTGCCTGAACAGCCACATATTTATTAACACGAGATTAAAACTCTCAAGTTTGAGCAAACCTGGCAAGCAACAGCAGAAGCCAAAGCAGTGAGGAGCGTTGGTAATCTGTCTGATACCCAATACCAGACAGCTGATTAAGAACCAGGGGAGGGTCCAGCCTGCAGTTAGGGCCTTGGAGGCCTCAGCTCTAGGTTTTTGCTTACTAAAATGGGGATTAAGATCACTGGATGTCAACACTTAGAACTTGTATTGGTTAGCTAACTAATATGTACAAATCACTCCAAAATTTAGTAGCTTTAAACAACAATCATTTGTATGGTTTATAATTTAGTCTGGATTTAGCTGGGCAATTTTGGTTTCATCTTGACCCTCTCTTCTCTGCAGGTAGCTGCAGATTAGCCAGGCAGCAAGGTTTCTGGGCTTGGTTGGCTGTTGGCTGGGGCAATATGATGACTAGGACAAATGTCTCTAGTCCTCCAAAGCCTAAGCCAGGCTTGTCCTCATGGTGGTTCCAGGGTTCCAAAAGAGCAAGAAGAGCATGGAAGGTCTTGGGAGGGTGAGGTCAGAACTGGCACACCATCATTTCTGCTGGATTCTACTCACTGACTAAAGCAAATCACAAGAGTCAAGTGGAGGGGAAATAAACTCTGCTTCTTGATGAAAGGAGCTACGACATCACATTGCAAGATGTCACAAAGAGCATGGGCGCAAGGAGCAATGAAGAAGTGTGGGCTTTTTTTGAAATCTACATCAAAACCTCTTGGGGCCGGCCCCGTGGCCAAGTGGTTAAGTTCGCGTGCTCCGCTGCAGGCGGCCCAGTGTTTCGTCGGTTCGAATCCTGGGCGCGGACATGGCACTGCTCATCAAACCACGCTGAGGCAGCGCCCCACATGCCACAACTAGAAGGACCCACAACTAAGAATATACGACTATGTACTCGGGGGAGGGGGCGCCGGGGCTTTGGGGAGAAAAGGGGAAAAAAATTAAAAAATAAAAAAAAAAACCTACCAGAGGTGATATTCTAACCAAGCTCAAGGGGTTCACCCCTTGGTGAGTGTGGAGTGGAAATGCACAAGCAAAGCTGAAGTAGGTGAAGAAAAGGTTTATTGCTTGCACAAGCAATGGAGCAGTGTCTCCCTAAGCTCCTGAAGGTGGCGACTTTATACACAAGAGAGCAGAAGATAACACGTTTATTTGTTACAACTGTGCTACATCAGGGCACATGTGCAGCAGGTAAGCAGGCCATTACATAATGAGTTCAAGCTAACATGCCATTATGTAACGAGTTCAGTGTAACATGCCATTACATAATGAGTCCATGGTAACTTTTGGACGCATGGAGCTGGAGCAATTTGCAGGAGTCTTGCTGCAACTGTGTAAGTTTCACTGTAAGATGGCAACATCTGCAAAAATGGGGACATCAGCCTCTGAAAAATAGAACATTTAGTTTTTCCTTGTCTGGAAAACATTTGACAGACCATGTCAGTTATTGATCAGATTCTCAGTAACGCTTTCCTTGCCTGGTTCCCCGGTCTCAGTGCTGGTGCTAGAAGAAGTAAACACTGAGCGTTCAAGCCAAGGATCTGCTTTATTCTGTGTTTTTGTTCAATTAAATTAGGCATACGTTTATTAAACAAGTTTTATAAAGAGCAAAGTACTGTGTTAAGCACTCTGTGGGAAAGATTAATTAAAAAAAGAAGATACTGTTCTTGATTTCTAGGAGCTCACACTGCAGTGGTAGAAACAGACATATAGATATTACATAATGTCTTCAAAATCATCAATATTGAGATGTTTTACAGTAAGGAATATGAAAAAGGAAGAATTTAGATAAAGATGCCTGTAGGGAGTGTAAGTTTACATTATTGTTGCTGTAAAGACTAGACAAGAACAACGGTGCAGTTTAATGCACCAGATTAGTTGAGTTGTGCTGAGGTAAGAGAGCCAAGGACGCCTGGAGTGGCAGTGACTCTCTGGTGAGGGTGAGCTCTCGAAAGCAGGCAGGTAGAGGTCACTGTGGTCTTGCATGTTAGAGGCTCACAGGGAAATCAGGTGAGCTCAGGCTGCCGAGCAATTGGATTAATTTACCAACCATCACCTCCTTGGTGGTGAGATGAACTTAATAGATTGGAGGGCAAGAAGCAAGAAAAATGGATAATAACTCCGGTGGAAGTAGAGAAAAGTCACAGAGGGGAACTGGTAGCTGAAAACCGAGTAAATAAAACTGAGATCCTTACTCGAGAGTAGTTATCAGAGTCCTGGGATTAAGTCACGGAACCATAATCATTTACATGGATGGCAAATGCATGCCTACCTTTGCACTGGCTTCCTGTCCTCCCCATACACACTTGCTTGTTTGTCATATTCCAAGAAAGACTTTGACCTTCCCACATGGATCTCTTATAGCCTTATCCCTCCAAATTAGTTGCTGGAGTGGTACCAAAACGAGTATTTGTGTGCTTTTTATATGTTTAGCAATTATTGATGGGCTGATTTCATATATCTAAGGCCTCGTATGCTCATACCATGAGAAAACTATAAAGATGTTAAAAATATATCAGTTCTGGTCTTGTTCTTGATATCCCATGATTCTGTGGCCATATTGTAAAATTCAGTCACTCTAACCTGTAACAGAATGTGATTCCTTGAGCACTGAGCTTTCAAGATCTCAAGTTCCCCGTCTTTGACCATGATGGGGTGGGCATGGTGGGAAAAGCATGGCTGTGGAAGGAGGACCCTCACGTGCCAGTATAAGCAGCAATGTAGTGAGGTTATATGGAAGAGTCTCTGGATTCAGACTTCCCTGTTCAAATCATGGCTCTCTCACTTTCTAGTCATATAATTAAGGGCGAGTTATTTGGTCTCTCACTGCTTCAGTTTTTTCATCTCTAAAATGAGAAAACAATAATATGTGATTCTCTGGATTGTTGTGAGAATGAAGTGACACAGCGCGTGTAAAGCACTTGGAACCCATGCATAGCAAGAACTAAGTAAATGTCTGCAATTAATAGTAATAATAAGTGTGTCAATTCTTCTACCTCCCAGCATGCCCTGTGCCATGTTTTTCCAACTAAAATTTATCAAATACTTACTGAGTACCCTGCACTGCCTACAAGTTATAGGGATGAACAAGATGCAGTCTGTTTTCACAGGTTCATTAAGGGTAAAAATATATATAAATGAAGCTAATATCAGACAGATGTGATACATGCTTTAAAGAGGTTGAGAGAAAGTGCTGAGGCAGCACAGAAGAGAGAGCAGATCTGGCAAGGCTAAGAATGTGGCATTTGAGCTGGAGGATGTTTAGAATTAGGCAGGCTATGATGAGTTGGGGACAGAGACGGGGATGGAAAGAGAAAGTCACGTTAATGCTTCTAATTTAAAATGAGGAAATTGGTCCATATAATTTTCAGTTGCATAAGAGCTCTAAAATTCAATTCTACAAAATCATGCTTTCATTCCTTGATGAATATATGAGAATTCTGTAAATGAGTTGTTGCATCCAAAAATTTTAGCTGCTGGGCATAAAGTTTATCCAGTATTCACAGCAAAACAGATTACTAGTGGAAACTTGAATTAGAAAAATGCTGACGCATTAGAAAATATAATTTGTACCCAATGGCTTGAGAAAAAGAACATAAAACTACCCAGTAACTCTGCAGTTACTAAATGAGGCCTAATGGCACTTTCGTTTTACATGTTGGCATTTCAAGGTTGTTCTGACAAAGCTCACCTGGGAAGGAGGGCTTTTAGTAAAATGGCAAGATGTTTCCTCTGATGTCTCAGTTGAAACCAACGCTTTGAAGTCATTTAGATGCCATAAATGGCAGAGTCCTTATAAGTTAGATGAATGGTTTGCCAATTTCATTATTTATAAGAATTACCTGGGGAGTTTGTAAAACAAATACAGATTCCCTGAGCACTGCCTTGGAAGATTCTGAATCAGTAAGTCTGTGGCCCAGGAATCTGCAGTTTAGCAAGGATTTGATGCAAGTGGTCTCCAAGGAACGCTTAGTGAAACACTGAGTTGAGAAGAAGCTTGAGTGACTTGTCCAAGGTTACACAGAGTAGCCGTTAAACCAGAATCTATGTTCTGCAAACAGCACCACTTCTGAGTGCCAAAGGTAAGCCTGAAATTTGGATCTCTTTGAGATGGTAGACGTTGAAGAAGACAAATTTTAAGCTACTAATCTAAGGCGTGGGAGTCAGAACTGGTCTAGTGCAAAGTCCTGGGGTCAATAATTGGTCTTGGTTGCCCCCAGTCTTTTTCCTCACTTGGTGTCCCTTAGCCACTCCTCCTCTGCCCCCCAGAGCCCCTAAGACTGCTCTGTCACACCGTTCCCTGTCCCACTCTGGAGACCTACTCTCTACTTCTTCGAGTGCAACCTCGCTTCTAGGGCTTGTCTCTGAAGGGAGCTGACTTCTTAGAGTGATTAAGAGACACAAAACAGTGACTTGCAAAAGACTCCCAGAAATTGGTTTGAACAGAAAGATTTCGAAGCCATTCAGTCCCCTAAATCACAGTGCATCTTCCTGTCAGTAATAATGAGAGAAAGCAGTATAGAAGAAAAAGATCCCATCGAAATCCAGTTTCAGCCTTCTCATAGGAATCTGGGACAGCATGTGTATGTAAAACTCTCAGTGGGCCAAGAGCGCATCAGATGCTGTGCTGAACACAAAGGCCCTTTCCTAGAGGAAGGAGACTGGCTGCAGTGTGAGCCCTAGTTCTAAAACAAATGCGAAGCCTGCAGATGATAAGCTACTCTGGAGAAAAGAGATGAGGAGAATGACTTCTGTTTCAGAGGCATCCCTTTTAATGATAACTCAACCAATTAATTTTAATAGCACTGCCTACAAAGTGCCTTATAAAACACTGTTCAAGGTGCCTTACAAAACCCATAGTTTAACAGATGATTTAGAATGCCAAGAAGCTTCAAAGCAATGTGCAATGTCAAATTGGGGTCAAATTGTCTGTCATTCTAGGAGTTTTAGCCTCAGGGCCTATAGGAGAACATGTGTCTGTTTCTTTATCCAGTCTGGTGCCCCTTGTGGGGTCAGCCAAGGAAGGGTTAAGAGGAAGAGACAGAGCAAGAAAAGCAGCGAGAGAAGCAATGACCACCAGAGGGCAGAAAGGAGTTCTGGGGGCATAATAATCCCTCAAAGGAGACGTAGGAAGCCTCTGAGATGTGGCTACTCCTGCGGTCAGCTTCAGTCTGTGCAGTTGTTTGAGTTTACTTCTGTCCCATAGCCATCTTGGAGCCATTCAGCACTCTCTAGCAGCAGGGTGGTTTAAACGTGCTGTCCACAGATGAGCTATCACTGTCCCCCCAAATTCCCTCTCCAAAATGCGGATGCAGAGACATCCTTGAAGAGAGGAAAAAATACTAGATTGATATTTTGAGACCCCAACTCATGGTTGTTCTAAGTAAAACTTTAATGCAAAGATACAAGATGAAAAAGATGGTTTTCCAATGCAAATTCACTTTCGTAGAAGTATTTATGTTACATATTTGAAGGCGATCAGAATCACTTGAAACTGTCAGGTGTGCTGGGCAGAACACAGGCAAGCAGTCCCTGAGGCCAGATGTTTTCATGGTGTGACTCCTAGAGCCCTCACAACCTGACCTCCATAGGCTCTGTTTCACGTGGCAGAGTGCCCAGCACGGAGCAGTGCACAGCTGGGGGGCTGCCTGATGGAGGGAGCTCCACTTGAGCCGGACACTCACATGCTCTTTCCTCCAGCTCCACAGGAGGCCCTGAGGATAAAACTCTGGAAGCAGCAGCAGCAGCCCAGACCAATCTCTAATTGGAAGATGACTTTCCCTTGCACATTTTGCTGTCCCCTTGCCTTCGTATGTCACCTCTTATTTTCCATGTGTTTCTCATCTTTCAAGATCAACTTGAAGCATTTTTAGACATCTTTTATCACTGTCTTTCATAGTCTGCAAATTCTACAGCCCCTGTAGCTGGCACCCCACAATGAACAATTATATTGTCTACGGTTATATATGATTCTCTGGTGGCTCCAGATGTGAAATCTTGTTTCCTTAATGACACTCTAACTGTCTCTAGCAAATCAGCATCTGCTTTGCTGGGCTTAGTCAGGGCCAGATGCATGGCTCTCAATAATTCGGTTTTTGGTCCTTATCAGTCATCCAGGTCTGGGATTTGTCAGCCAAATCAATCAGTAGACAGGCAGCACGTTACAGTAAAGCTACCACTGAAGGAACAAACGTGGTTATGGGGTCTAGTACTCCTACTATTTAACTAGATGAGGAGCTTTGGATGGGCCACCAAACTACGTGCTTCAAATTCTTCTTCTTTGAAATTAATTGTGACTTATTCTGCATGCCTGTTTTGAGAATTAAAAAAAAAAATAGAAGTGAAAGGGATTTCCAGGGAAGCAAATCATTAGATAAGTGGGAAGTGTTATTGTACCACTTGGCAACATAGAGAAAGGGAAGCTGAGACGGTCTGACCACACCCTACCTGGAGTAGCATTAAGGAAACAAGATTTCATATCTGGAAAGGACAGCATATATCTATAGACGAAATAATTGTTCACTGTGGGATGCCGGCTACAGGGGCTGAAGTGTTTTCAGATAATGAAAGATAGCGATAAAAGATGTGTCAAAGTCTTGGCGAGGGGCTTGGGGAGCACCAGGAGGGAACACCTCATGACAGAGGCCGCTCTCCTCTTAACCACAGGGCTTAGTTGACTGATTCCTCCCCCACTGGCTGATGGACAGCTCCCTCTGGGAAATAAGTCCCTTGTTGACAGTTCAGAAGGATCTCTAGCATATAAAGGTAAAGAATTTCACTTACATCAACTGTTTTCCTCAAGTCTCTTCTCTTTCTGGATGCCATGATTAAAACCATTCAAATGTAAAGCACAAAGCTGGGAACCTCCCAGAATCCCCTCCAGCAAAATAGAAATGGCACAGAGACCTGCTACCGTGCTGGATCACTTGTCCTATGGGAAATAGATGGGAGAAATATATTCACTATGGGTTCTAATTGTCTGGAGAACAAAGGCTCAGGTTTGACCTAAGTGTAAAGTTTTCTGAAAAGGTCTTGTCTTGGAAGCAGCAGCAGTGTGAGTGAAAGCCAGTAGGGGTCACCATGTTTGGACCTAAGGATCCTACCCAAAGAAGCACACGGCCTGGGCCGACAAGGGATGTTGTGCAGGAGGGAGTTTCAAGTGACCTTAGTAATTCCTTAGCTCTCTGTTCCTAAGAGAAACAGTAGGATGCTTTTGGAACTTTATCTCAGCTCCTAGCCTCCCATCCTACAGAATATGAAGCTGAAAGGTAGTCAGAAGAAAAAGGGAGAGAAATGGGCTGAATATTCGTGAACGATGGAATAGGGCTGTACCTGCCCACCCACGGGCAGTCACTCTGAAGCATTGGAAGGCTGCATGTTGCAAGTGGAAGCTTCTTCCCAGAACTGGTGTAGGGGAGAAACCTTAGTCTGGAAGAAATGATGTGACTCCTTGGGATCTAGCCTAACGTCTTACATTATGACACGGGGCTAAGCATTGCTTGCTAATTGCAATCATAGGCACATCCTGCAAAGAAGCATAGTGACAAATGAGGAATGCTTTAAGCTATTTGCAAGAAATTGCTAGTTACAACCGAATTCGAATCATGGGTCTCATAATTGACAGTTGAAAAACAGAGTCCATCTGATGGCTCTCCTCAGATGCTCTGTTTGATCAAGAGCTGGTGCTGGACTTGGCACATGCGATGCTTCATAGATTTAAATCTTAGGCATTCTGATGGCCATGAAAGGGCTATAAAGAAGGAGGGGAACCTCTTCTAGGAGAGAATTGCAAATCCATGTGGTAGATAGAATTATTATATCCCTCCTTCAGATGAAGAAACTAGAGCACAGAGAATGAAGATCTTTTGCAAAAGTGTCCTGCAATGTCACCTCCCCTCAGAATTACCCTTTCATTTCCACCTTTGATATAACTGCTGTTTGTTGAATCAGTCCAGAAATCTTGAAAGCATCCTGGACAACTCCAACTCTTAGTAACTATATCCCGTTAATTTTCAAGTCATGCCATTCACAGTTGAGAAAAGTTTATCAGAATCTGCAGATAAATTGATAAAAATAATGAGAGTTTAATAGTGTGATCAGCACTAAGATCAATATGCAAAAACCCCTGCATTTTTTTAACAGCCACTAATGAAAGATTAAAAATACAATTTTTAAATATTACTCCTAATAGCTCACGTTAATTGAATGCTTATTATGTGCTAGGTACTCTGCATATATTATTTGATTTTACTACTACTGCTACTAGTATATATGTTAGTTTGTGAATGGGAGAGGAAATAGGGAGGGATATACATCAAACTCTTATGGTAGTAACCTCCTCAGGTAGGAGCGATGGTCAAGATAAATCTTCTTTCTCTATACTATCTTAATTAATTACAATGATCATGTATTAGCTTTGTCATTAATAAAATAAAATTGTGGAAAAATATAATTTTAAAAGATTCCATTTATAATAGCTACAAAAATATAAAGTACATAGGAATAAATCTAAAAAGAGATATGGAAGGATTTTATCTAGAAAATTTTAAACCTCATTAAACAGTTTTTTAAAATACCTAAATAAATGGATAAACATATTACGCTCATGGACAATGTTTCAATAATTCAACGATGTCACTTGTCTCAAAATTTACCTAAAGATTTAATGTAATTCCAATCAAAATTCCAAAAAGCATTTTCATACATTGTTACGAGATCAATCGAAAATTTGTATGAAAAAGGAAAAGGCCGAGAATAGACAAGATACTCCTGAAGAAGAATAATCCGGGGGATTTGCCCTTGATATCAATATTAAGATATTATAAATCTATACCATTGCTATCCAATATAAATATAATGAGAGTACATATATAATTTAAAATTTTCTAGTAGCCACCGTATAAAGGTAAAAAGAAACAGGAGAAATGAATTTTAATAATGCATTTTATTTAACTCAATATATCTAAAATATTATTTCAACATGTAATCAATATAAAATTAGCAAAGAAACACTTTACTAAAGAAACTTTTTTCATACTAATTCCTCAAAACCAGTATATATTTTATATTCAGAGTTCATCTCATTTTGGACTTGTCACATTTCAAGTGCTCAATCATCAATGTGTTTAGCACCTTAGCACAAATTTATAGTGTTTAACTATGTGTAGTGTCAAGAATTGACTTGTCAGCTAAAGAAACCAAGAGAGCCCCAATAAAGACCTACAGTTATATAGAAACTCTATGTTTGATGGAGTAAGCATTGCAACTCCTTATTAGTAGGTGTGCTGGAGCAATTGGTTTTACATTTGGAAGAAAATGAAATTGGATTCCTATCTCGTATCTTGCAGAAAATTCATTTCAGAGTGAAATAAAGTCTTAAATATGAAATGCAAGTCTTTAAACATTTAGAAGAAAATACAGAAAAATACGTTAAATATCTTTATGACCTTGGACCAGGGAAAGATTTCTTTAACAAGACGTAAAGGCATTAACTATAGAGGAAAATATTTTTTAAATTTTACTATAATAAATTTAAGAACTACTGTTTTTTAAGTGATACCATAAAGTAAGTAAAATACAAGCCATCTAGCAGGAGGACTTATCTGCAACACTTAATGTCTAAAGGAGCCTTATCTTCAAAATATCTAAATAACTTCTCTAAGTCAATCAAGAGAACACAGAAAATCCAACAGAAAAATATTTGAGAACTTAAAACATTAAAGGAAAATAAACATTCAAAAGATTCTCAACCTCATTAGTGATTAGGGAAATCCAATTTAAGAACAGAAAATATCACTTTAAGCCCAGTAAACTGTCAAAATTCAGACCTATTGTTCAACATGAACAATGAGCATTCTTCTATATTCTTGGTGAGGGTGTAAAGTGGTATAGCCATCTTGAAAAACAATTTGACAATATATTTTATGTAGATGACGTGCATTTTGATGATCCTGTGATGGAAAGACACATAAAAGAATGTTCATAGCAATGTTATTTATAATAGTATAAAACTAGAAATAACACTAGGGGTTTTCCCCCCGGATTCATTGAGGTATAATTGACAGGGAACATTGTGTAAGTTTAAGGTGTACAACATGTTGATTTAATACACTTATATATTACAAAATGATTACCTCTGCAGCATCAGCTAATACCTCCATCATGTCACATAATAACCACTACTGTTTTTGTGGTGAGAACATGTAAGATCTACTCTCTTAACAACTTTCCGGGTATATAACACATGGTTAACTATAAGCACAGCTACTTGTATGTTTGTTTCTGATTTCCTCCACCCACCTCCTCTCAGAGATAATTACTATCCTATTCTATTTTGTACACACATGTATATTTTATATTTATATATAACCATTTTATGATTATATATAAGCTAAATATATAAATATGTGTGGGGAACATATTGTTTCATTCTTTGATTCAATTTGTTCATTAGAAAAATAGTGGTTTCAATAAGCACATGTAAAGATGCTTGATAACATTAGCCATTAGAGAAATGCAAATCAAAACTGGAATGAGCTAGCACTTCACAGCTATTAGGCTGGCTCAAATAAAAAAGACAGACAATAGCAAGTGTTGCTGAAGATGTGGAGAAATAGGTACCTTCACACGTTGCTGGTAAGATTTCAAAATGATGTAGTCACTTTGGAAAACAAAATGCCTATTGCCTCTTTTCCAGTGGAGCAGTCAGTGGCTGGTTTTCCAGGTAGGCACAGCAGATGACTGACTCCCTGCTGGGGCCTGCTCAAGACTGCCTCCTCAAAATGTTACTTTGGAGTTATGAAAATGTTTTGGAACCAGATAGAGGTAGTGGTTGCATGATGTCATGAATGTACGAAATGCCACTGAATTGTTCACTTTAAAATGGTTAATTTTATCTTGTGAGTTTCAGCTCAATAAATTACGTATATGTTTGTCTATATATATTATATAAAAGACCAACAAAGAGTTTATGTCCAGAATATATATATATATATATATATACATACAAATATATATATGTATATAAACAGCTGCTTCAAATCAATAAGAAGACAACACAGAAAAATGGACAAAAGATTCAAAAAGCACTTTATAAAAGATAAAAACTCGGGGGCTAATAATCATGAGATAAGGTCTTCAGCCTTATTAGTAATCAATTGATGTAAACAAAAACCACAAGTAGATGTTTCCACCAGGAGAGGCCATATGGCAGGGAATGGGACACAGCCTCTAGGAGCTGAGAGAGAACCCCACCCAAGGACCTCACTCTTTTGACCAACCACAAGGGACTGGATCCAATTGGCTATGCAGCAATTGAAAACTAATACACATTCCTTCCTTCCACTAACTTCTGGGAGCTTTCAAATACACTCTTTTCTTCTTGAATTCTTAGAGACCAAGTTAACATTTTTTTTAATTATGTGAAAAAGACATCTGTGTACTCACCACATGGATTTAACAAGAATTAACATTTTGCTATATTTGCTTCAGATTTTTTAATTTTAAGATGTAAAACATTTGCGAGATAGCCAGAGCTTTAATCTTTATCCTATTTCCCACTCTGTGTCCTCAGATGGAACATCTTTTCAAGTATCTGTTTATTCTCTAATGGTTGAATGCAGAGTTCTATGTTTACCCATTGATTATTGATGATATACACATCTTCTATATCACCACTTATCACCACTTATTTATTTTATAAACAGATTTCTGATTTGTTTAAATAGTTTCTGATATCCCATTTGATAAGATTTACTACTATGATTATATATTTGCCAATTTTACTTAGAATTTTGTCAATTTTAAATTTCTATATTTTGATATTATGTGATTTAGAATATAATAATGAAGAAAGTTGTTTGCAATGATTTTTATTTAGTTATGTTTGTTTATGTTGCACTATCAGATGTCTTATAGTTGACCTTTGCTTTATCTTTTTCTGTTCTTTAACTTCAGTTGCTTCTGTGTCATTGTTTTGGAAGAGAATGTGATGAAAGACATATGACTAAACTTTCAGGATTAAAAAGATTCAACTGTCAGCCTTTGTTTTTTTAACTGGAAAGTTTGATCTGATATTACTTATTATTATTGATATATACATTTGGACTAATATCTGCCACATTACTGTTATATATAATTTTAATTCTAGTTTAGTTTTAGAATATAAAAAGTAATCATCATTCTTATAGATACCGTTGATAAATAATTAAATGATACCAGTTTATTGTATCATGATTGCTTCTTACACATCTCTTTCTTCTGGATACAATTTCATTCTTACTGAAGTACATCCTTTATTGTTTCTTTCAATAAGTTTCTATGAATTGTTAAGTCTCTCTGAAAATGTCTCTATTGTTCTCTCTTGAATGATAACTAATGATAAATTCTTGAGTTGTGTTTTCCTGTAGTATTTTGATAATATGAATTCATTTTCTTTTAATCTCTATTTTTGCTAATAGTAAGTCTAATTATTAATTCATTGTAAATATTCTGTCTTTTTTCTTTGTTAGCTCCCAAGATTCTCTGCTTGTCTTTGGGTTTTTATAATTTTGTGACAATGTGTCTAGGTGTAGATTTTTAAAAAGTATTTTGAGTATGTTGGGGTACAGTTTTAATCAGAGGACTCACACATTTCACCAATTTGGAAAATCCTAAGACATTATTATTTCAAATATTGACTTTTCAACATTCCCTTATCCCCTGGGAGACATTTATTAAATATCAACTGGATATCTCCTTCTATCATCCATATTTCTTAAACTTGGGTCTCTTATTTTAATCATTATGGGAAACTTCTAGATCCCCAATTCAATCTTCAGCTCTGCTCATCCATGGAATATTTAATTTCTCTGAAAAACATTGTGTTTGTATAATTCCTAGATATTACTTTTGTTTTACTTTCAGAGCTGTTAGTTTTTTTCCATAGTCTCCTATAAAATATATGGTTTCCCATTATATTTTCTCTCTTCTTTCCTCTCTGTTTTCATTTTGAATATACTATTTATAGAGTCTGATTTTTCTACTGTCTCAAGTTCTTTGGGATTGAATGTTATTTGTCAACATATCCCTTATAGAGGATCATTGCCTCGTGTAGCTTGTGTGTGTGGTTTTATTTTTATTTTTAAGTTTATGTTCACAAGGCGTTGTTTTATTCTCAGGATATCTGGCCCCATAAACCCTTGGTTATGGACATGTTGTTATGAAGTATTTTTATGTTTGTTTTTATTTTTTTTTAATTCCAGGTAGTCCAAGGGCTTTATAGGTCTAGAGCCAATTTTTTGACTCATTTATCTTTCTGGAGATTTGAATTTCATATTAGTAGAGCAAATTTAGGCTTTATACCTTTACTTAACACAGGTTATATTACCTAACAAAAAGTTAGCGTTTTGGTTTTCATGCTAAATCTTGTAAAATTGTTTTTTGGTTTGTATGTTTTTTTCTGTCCTTTATATTTGCACACACTTCTCCTGAGACACATTTTCTTTCTTTGCAGTCTGGGTTAGGGGGTGTCCTTCTTCCATTCTCGCTATCACTGAGGTTTCTCAGTTCCAGCACCCTGCTTCACATGTGTGAAACAGCACATATCCTCTCCTTAGCCAAGCTCTCTGGCCAGCCCAGTAGGTCCTACATCCAGGAGTCCAATATACCATACAATATTTCTTGAGCCACTATGGTTTTGGCTTATTAGTTTACCATTCTTTCTTTAAGTTTCCTCTTTTTTATGCTACTTAAGAATTTCCTTTTCTTTCCTTTGAGCTCAAATATAAATTACGTTATATGTAACCGAACCAGCATTTTATTATGTGTGGAAGCAGAGCTCTTTCTTTGTTGGCTGAGTCCACCATGTTCCTAGAGCTTCAGATTCTATAAGGTCAATTGAGATTTTAAAAAATGAACATTTTATTAAAAAATAATATGTAGGGCAAGAGACTTCTGGTTTCTATCTGAATTACTACTAAAGTAACCCACAACAGGATAAATTGACTGACAGTAAACCTATTGCCAAATCCATGAGGAACATCAAATATTAGGTTGATTGAACTAGATTGAACATTGTAATTGATGGTCCATTTTCCAAGCTCCTGAGAAATCTGCCCTTTCCAATGTAGTTAGCAACCCCTCCCTTCCTCCTGTGTTCTCTGTCTGCCTGATAGAAACACAAGCTCTTTACTAAGCAGAAAGCTCTCTCTACTGCATGATGGCTTTTTTTTTTTTTTTTGAGATAGATAGCTAGAAAGCTATTCTCTCTCACTTCCCACTTTCCTCCCCTATGCCAACTCCATCTGCAACCCACACCCACATTGCTTCTCTTTCAGCATCTAGTAAAAGACTGAAATCATAAAAATACAACTGCATGAAGTATGTGGAGAAAGGAAGGGCTCATGGTGGCATGCTGAATTTTAGGAGTCATGAACCTTTAAGAAAACGCTCTGTGCAGGATTGGATCAGGAAAACACTGATAGCAGTACATATGGGGGACTTCAGTTTGCTATATATTGAATCAATATATAAAGTAATGAGGTTAGGAGGAGTCTTGAGGTGTTTACATAAAGCTGCCATCCAATTGGACATCTAGCAATCCAATAGCAAGGTGAATTTCACATAACTCGATTTTTAGCAAAGATTCAATCTAGGAAAATAATTCCTCACCTGGGGAAGAGGATACAGAAGACAGCCAACATGGAGCCTATGACAGTGTACTGCATAGCCGGGGAAGGAAAGATCATCCTGAAGATTAGGAGCTTACTTCTAAAGATCACTTATTAGTGGCTGGCCCTGTAGTGCAGCGATTAAGTTCACATGTTCTGCTTCTCAGCAGCCTAGGGTTCACTGGTTCGGATCCCAGGTGCGGACGTGGCACCGCTTGACAAAAGCCATGCTGTGGTAGGCGTCCCACGTATAAAATAGAGGAAGATGGGCGTGGATGTTAGCTCAGGGCCAGTCTTCCTCAGCAAAAAGAGAAGGATTGGCAGTAGTTAGCTCAGGGCTAATCTTCCTGAAAAGAAAAAAATCACTTATTAGAGGAAACAGAAGGAAAATAGTTTTAAATGTTTAAATCAAATGCATCAAAACCTGGCATTCTTGCTCCTGTATTTGAAGACAGTAATGAGGTAACATATGGACAGCAAATGATAGGCAATGAGATTAAAAAAAAATTAATAAAGATGGGAGAGAAAGGAATGATTATGAGAAAATTAAAAGGATAATGGCAGAAACAAAATTCATACAGAGGCAATAAAGAAAAGAACTGATACTATAGAAACATATAATGTGCAGTATGTATTTGAGAAATCCTCTTAGATGAACACTGATGAATAAATGCCAATAGTATGAGAGAAGATGGAAGAGAAAGGAGTGATCCACGATCTAAGATAAACATGATCATTACTCCTGAGGAAGAAGTCAAAACAATTGGAACGGATCAAAAGATTGAGAAAGACATTATTTTCTGAAATAAAAAATATAATAAAATAAATCTCCAGAGAAAGCAGATCAAAAGAATCACTATGCTGCATGTAATATGAATAAAAGATTGCATCCCATTGGGTGAAATTTAATTACATGAATAAATGAAACATGCAACTTAATTAGCAGTTTCACCCAAGAACTCACAGAAATAGATATCATACCAACATGAGTTGCAAGACATATCATTCAGAACATCAGATGATTCCTGTCTTTCAAAGTAGACAGCCAAAAACAAGTTGTATGGTTCTTAAACTCAATATAAAAAGTGTCAAAAGTGATTGTTGATGGAGATTAAAGAGGATTTTTTATACTTTTAAAAAATGTTGTTTGATAGCATACAAAAACGGCAGAGAATATACTCTGTTGTAATCGTTAGCTGGGTTAAGAAATAGAACTATGCCATCTCCCCTGAAGCCCTCATGTCCCTTCACAGTCACTATTCCCTCCTGCCCCTCTTTTTAGGGTAAGAATGACCTTTTCTTTACCATATAAGACTGCATCGCTAAACAATATAGTCACATGTTGAGTTTTATACAAATGTAATCATACTGTGCATATTCTTTGTGTCTTTATTTCTTCATTCAATGTTATGTTTATGAGATTTACCATGCTGGTTATGTGTAGCTGTGGTTCCTTCATTTTCATTGCTATTTTGTGTTCCTTTTAATGAAAGCACTATAATCTATATACATGAATTCCTTCTGGTGTTTGGCTCTTCCAAATAATTCTGCTATAAAATTGTTGTCCATTTTTTTTGCAAACACATGTACATAACTTTGTTGGTTATATACTTAGGAATATAATTACAGGATCACAGGGGATGCATTGGCTCAGCCTTAGGAGAGACTGTCAGTTTTCCAAATTCGTTAAAACAATTGAAATTCTCATCAGCTGTGCATGAGTTCCATTTGCTCCACATCATCAGCAATGCTTGGTATTATGAGCAGTTTACATTTTTAGCTGATCTGGTGTATGTAAAGTATTATCACATTTTGGTTTTAATTTGCATTTCTTTGATGATTAATAAGGTTGAACACAATTTCATATCTTTATTGGCCATTTAGCTTTGCTCCTTAATAAAGTGTCTTTTCACAACTCTTGCCTCTGGTCCTTTTCTATTGATTTGCAGCAAATTATGTATTTTGAATAAAAGTCCTTTGTTTATGTGTGCCAAATATATTCTTTGGTTTGTTTTTCTCTCTTTTTATGGTATCTTTTAAAAGACAGGTATTTTTAATTTTAGTACATTGTATTTATTAATATTTGTAGTTATCACATGCTTGTTTTATTGAACAAATCACTTTATGTCCAAGTTTATGAAGATATTCTTTTCTATTGACTTCAGAAAGCTTTATTGTTTTTCCTTTCACATTGAAGTTTGTGATCTCCTTGAAGTTAATATCTTTTTTATAGGATAAAGCACGGTTCTAATTTTAGTTTGTTTTCCTTATGGCTTGTGCGATTATCTCGGAAACATTTTTTGAAAATCTGTCCCTGCCCCATGGCTCTGCAGTTTCACCATGTATAAATCCAGTCTTCATATACAGACAGAGCTCTGTCTAGGCTCCCTTTCTTTTGACGTTTGTCTGTTCACCTTTTCTCATAATGAAAGCTTTATAATGTGATGACATCTGGAAAGCAAATCTTCCCACTTGTCCTTCTTTAAGTGAATTTTGGCATCTTCTGCATTTTCATGGAAGTTGTACAAGCCACTTGTCAAGTTACATACTTGGGCAAACTTTGTTGGATTTTGAATGGTAATACATTGAATATTTGAGACTCATTGGATACTTTGGATAATACATTGAATTTATTTGGGAAGAACTCACTACTCTAAACATGGAATCTCCAACCCTGTCACGTGTATCTCCTTTACTTAGCTCTCCTTTAGTTTGAGTCGATAAAGTTTTATCATTTGATTTGTAGAAATCTTGCACAATAGTCAAATAATTATTATTTGATATTTTATATTTTTAGGGATGTTACATATAACACTTTTGATTGCTTTTCATTATTGTTGATTTATTGATGTAAAAATGATTTTGTACATTTCTGTATATAGAAATCTTGCTAAACTCATTTAGCAATTTTAATAAAATCAAATCATCTGTGAATCACGATGGATTTGTTTCTTCTTCTCTTATCCTTCTGCCTTTGTTTCTTGCCTTCTTGTCCTGGTCAGAACTCTGGCACGATGTAGACTAGAAGGTGGGAGAGAGTAAATTCTTGTTTTGTTTCTGATCTTGCTGCAAGATTTGTATGCATATACTTTATTTTGAATCAGATTTACAAATTCCCTTCTCTTTCTTGCTTGCTAAGAGTCTTTATTTTTATTATGAATGGATGCTGAATTTTGTCAGATACTTTTTTCTGTATCATAGGAGATTATAAAATTTTCTTTACCCTGAATTTGCTAATGAGGTGGAAGGGGTGTTACTGGCTGGAGGCCAGAGCTGCGATTCTCGATTCCCACTCAGGGTTGCAGTTTACCCTACACTTTGGCCTAATAGTTTCTTACTATCTTTTCAGCTCTTTCCTGCATTTTAGGTGACTTTTAAAAAATTGTTTACATGAAAGTGTTGAAACGTTATTTTACCATTACCAGAAATATGAGTAACCTTGCATTAAAAAATGAAATAATGGAAAAAGTGTGTTTTGATTTAAAATGAAAATAGCTGCTAAGGGAAAAACATGACATAATACTTAAAGTACTGAGAAAGCTAATGTGGCACAACAATTGTTCCTTATAAAAAAGGACAAAGGACTGGCTGGCTCCTAATTGTAGCTAAACCAAGAGAGAGGAAGCTCTGCTTTGGTTGATTTCTTTCTCGCTCCCACCCTCCACTGCAGCATAGACTTTGGGGTCAGGAGACCTGGGTATCATCGTTGAGTCTAACTTTGTCCATGGCATTGATCCTCTCTGAGGTTTCTGGGCCATTACTTCCCACTTTATCTTGCTGTTATCTAGTTTATATTATAGCATTGGATAACAGTTTGTGTCTCTGTTCTTCTCCATCTGAAAATTCTCTCTCAGTCTCAGCACACATTTTCCATTCAACATCTTTCTCTGTGATTTTCCATTAGGTCGTACTCATCTCATCCAGCTTTTAAATGTCTCAAGAAGGCATTTGGGATCCATATATTAATAAATAGCCACAGTTGCTTTTAGTTTGAGGGAGAGCAGAGAGCACCCTGGGAATGTTGCAGCCATTCATTTGCAAATGATTTAAGAAATACTTCATCATGCGTTAGGTGTGATATAAACACACCTCTCAATTGAATTATGCTCTATATTCAAGTGGGAGGTTAAATTACACTGCAGACAGAAAGAGAAAAGTACAGTGATTTTAAACAGAGTTGGAGAAGAGGAAGAGGATTTTATGTCATTAATAAGAATGTGTAGATATAAAAACCCTACACCAAATCCTTTAGCTCCACAGCTCGTACATGATATTTGAAAACTGAAAACACTTTTTCCCAGAAACAATGTAGATTCTCTTGGTTCCTGATTAATACGTTAACTAATAGGAGTGAATCTAACAAACAATTTTTGCCTTGTGATGTTATTATTGTGAATAGGAATAACCCTTATTTCCTTGAAGATAACATAAAATGCATCCCAAATAAGATGATTTCTTAAGATCAAGAAGATAGCATTGTCAATCCATTATGTTATAGCGGGAAGATGTGGTACTGGTTGTAATACTACTCGGCAATGAAAGGAATAAACGATTGATATGCCCAACACGATGGATGACTCAAAGTAATTATCTTGAGGGAAAGAAGTCAGATAGAAGAGACGACATACTGTAAATTCCATCCATATAAAATGCAAGCAACTCTACAATGACAGAGAGCAGAACCATGGTTGTCTGGAGATGAGGTGGGTGGATTGTGGGAAGGGGCAGGAGGAAGAATTACAAAGGGGCAGAGAGAAACCTTTCATTAGATGATGAATTCGCAGGTGTGTACATATGGCAAGACTTATCAAATTATTCACTCCAAGCATGGGCAGTTTGTCTCAATTATATTTCAAAAAGCTGTTTTAAAAAGTGGGCAACATTAGAAAATCTGTTTTGAAATTCCAAAATAAAATGAGACCAATGACCATATCCTTTTTGTAAGATTGCTGTTATTATGAAGTAATCCACACAGAGTGCCTAGAATTGTGCCTGGCAACAGTAAACCCTCTTAAAACATTAGCAATTCTTATTATTGGATCAATTAAAGAATAGATCGCTGAGAAGAAGAGAGAGGTGCTTTCTGAAGAAATTTTGCAGGTGGAGACTGAAGGGCAGCTACTCCTCCCTGTAACAGACTGAATTGTGTCCCCCCGAAATTCCAGTGTTGAATTCTTAACCTTCAGTACCTCAGAATATGACTGTATTTGAAGACAAGGCCTTTAAAGAGGTAATTAAGTTAAAATGGGGTCATTCGGTTAGGCCTTAGTTTAATAAGACTGGTGTCCTTATAAGAGGAGGACATTAGGACCCAGAGAAAGACACCAGGAAGGCACATGCACAGGGCAAAGGCCATGTGAGGACACAGAGAGAATGTGGCCATCTGTAAGCCAAGAAGAGAGGCCTCAGAAGAAACTAACCCTTCCAACACCTTGATCTTGGATTTCTAGCCTCCAGACCTGTCAGAAAACAAACTTATATTGTTTAAGCCACCCAGTCTGTGATAGTTTGTCATGGCACTTGTAGCAAAGTAATATGCACCCCCAGACAGAAGACCTCTTGCAATAGCACTTCCCTATCTGCCGGGGTGACTACTCGTCAACATGCTTCTCTCCGCACAGCATCCGGGTTTTCCTGCACAGAGCAGCAGTGAGCTGTCACTCATCTCAGGGCATATCGTAATGACAAGCCTGTCGGCATCCAAACCCAAACCAGACGCAGACCCTGCAGCTCCTCCATCGGTGCCTGTCAGCGGGGGTGCCTGCTGGGGTCTGCAGCCGCTGCGGTGCCCGTGGGCTCTGGCCTCCAGACTCCTACTGCTTGGTGCCATTGTCAGTGCGGCAGAGCCCCGGCTCTATATAATCAAGTGCTCTGTGCAGTGAGACATCAAAAAGGAAGAAAACAAATGAAACTCACAGTTTACGTTACTCACGGGGATTTTATTTCCTAGTTCGTTTGTGGCTCTTTTCATCTGAAAATTTTATCTTGGATTGTAGAAGCTTAAATATCTTCAATGGAATAACTATACATTTTCTAAAACTCTGGTGTTCTTTGTATAAAGGAAGGCCCGCTCATGCTCTCTCCCTTAAGATACCATGTCCTCATTTATTTCTCTGTCTTTTAAACTTTTCTTTCTATATAACAAGCCCCTTGAACACCTCTTAGGATTTTTTTGATCATAAACCAGGTTTTTTGTTCTTTGAATGCTTGCTCTCTCCAAGCCTCATGTTAAATTTCCTGCAGTGTGAATCCATGAGCGATCTGTCATACATAGGCATAGAAGCTCCTCGGAGACAGAGATGTGAGGTTTCATATCTCACGCACAGCCTTCTGGCCACTAAGTGTTCCTAATAAATCCCTGTGATGGCTGCCTTGGTGTCTAAAGCACTTCCTCCCATAGAACCCAACAAGTTTTCACATAAAACAAAACTAATTGGAAAATCGTCGTTAATTTATTCATCAGACACATATTAACAGATGGAGTCAAAAAGTTGAATCAGAAACATTGTTTACTATAAGGGAAGATTCAATCTAATAGAGGGATTCAAAAATGTAAATAAATATGTGAAAGAAAGTGTTGTAGATCTGGGTAGAGTGAGAAGTATGGATGGGATTAGAAGCAGATAGAACACCTGGAGAGGTGGGATAGGGTCACGGGGCCTTTGTAGAGGAGATGACCGTGGTGCAGAGACTTGAAGTACAGGGGTGTTTAAATGTAGACCCCTCTCCACCCACAACTCAAGACTGTGGGACAGGAGACTTTCCCTTTAAGGAATTTACTTAGAGTCCAGGTGGGCACATGCTACGACATGGTATCGGAGTATTTTTAATATTTCTCACTCATAAATGTGTATTGACCAAGGACATTTATAGAGAGTGAAATTTGGCTCTTAAAAATGTGCTAAACTGAGCAAAATCTGTGGGCGTTTGTTTTTTCAGGTTTCATTATGTGACCATTTTGTATCAGCTTTCTGAAGTATATTCTAACTTCGCTAAAAATGACTATCAATTCTCTTAAAATGCTGGCAGTTTAGAAATATGCCACTTTGAAAGCAGGCAGCCCCTGGCCTCTAGCTTTTTCCAGAAGGGTCTTCTGATATTCCATATATTGGTGTTCTGCCTTCTGTTCAAATCTCAAATTCTAAAATATGCAGATTTGTAACACAGCATTTAGCTCTTAATGACATGCTATTTTTTAATGTTTGCTATTTTTTTCATTAATGATACCCAAAGATAAGATGAGCTCCTGGAGAACGGTGACCATGTCACCTTTGAAATGCCTGGCAAAATACACGATACATAGTTGTCATTCTGGGTTATGAAGGACTCAGTCTCTGTCTCAGAAGATCTTTTATCACCACTGTGGCAGACAGCTTGCTGGCTTGTACTTGCTTTTGTTGGGGCCCAGGGCAGGCCACCCCAAAATATCCCACAATAGCATCTTGATTATTTTGAATTAAAGTTGCTTGAGAAGCAAGAAGGCCGTTCTGACTCTCCTGCCTCTGCTCCCATGAAAGCAGGAAATAAATCTCCCCTGTGACAAGTGCTCTCCCTGCATCCTTCTCACGAGAGCTGGGAATCCAGGGCCAAGAAGCTGCGTAAATAAGCCTCGTTAATTTACTACCTCAAGCCTAAACTGCTTAAATTCTTCACTAATTGTGTGCCTCAAACCTAAGTTCTTTGTCCTGTCATTCCTCGCAGATTTATTGTTTCTTTGTGTAAAAGGTGTATATACTGCCTGCTTTGTTCACTCTTGGAGCATCATTTTCACGATTCTCCCATGCGTACATAATTAAATTGGATTTTTCTCCTGTTAATCTGGTCTTGTGTCAATTTTATTATTAGTCCAGCCATAAGAACACAAGAAGGTTAGAAGGGGAAATTGCGCCCCCCAACACTTTGGAAAGAAAGGAGTGCTCTTGCCTTGCAGAAAGATAATTCTCAAGAGAACTGCCATGGAGTGCTTTGATGCTCGTTTTATCCAAGCAAGGTTCATAGTAGAAAAATTGTGGATTGTGAAAGTAAAGAGGTATTGAACTTAGAGCTGAACATGGCATTTTCATAAAAAACAGTAAATTTCCAGAATTACTGACCGCCCCTTCACCTTCCTGTACCTCACTGTTCCTCTAAGGTGGCTCATGTCGCCCACAGTTTACACTTAGCGGTAAATGACTCTACCCTGCTCCTTACTCTGAGGCCAACGGAAAAGCAAAGTAGGCATCAGTGGGGTTTCAGGTGCCTGCATCTTTGAATTGGCACATGCAACACACAGCGCAGCCTCATCCTCCTCACCTATTTACAAAAAGTGGTATTCATTTCCTAGCTCAATACTGCACAGATCACAGTTTTCAATATCATTACTAATGAAGCGCACTGTGTTGCTTTGATTGCCATCCGAATGTGAGCAGCTAATTAGATTGATTGTCTATTTGATGCCTGCTGATTAGCTTATGAAAGCCCTCTGAATTCCTGACTTTGTGAGAAAATGCCCCTGACTTTATGATTACTGATTGATGCTCCAATTTCTGATTGCTGTGTGAATAGACCCTTAACAGCTCTGTCACCTTGACAAGGGTTTTGGTATTCATCTGATGAGGAAAACAGAGCAGGGTGATCTGTTTATCAATGTCTGCCAACCATTTAAAGTTCTTTAGAGTGTAAAGACCACGAATCAGGGGCATCTGTGGCCTTGTGACAAGGCCACGTAACTAATGTCATGTGGTTACCAAGAGCAATGAGAAAGGAGGAGGCTGGCAGGTGACCCGGAGGCTCTGCTCTTCCCGATGACTGGTTTTAGGAGGAGGATTAATCTGTGTGGCCCAGGAGTCACCTCTTTGAGTTGATGGTTCTCTTTCAAGACTGAGTGTGCAGAGTATGGCCATAGCTCCTGATGCAAACTCTCTGTCTCGATTTTGCGCTAAAATACCTGGGAAGACACCAACAGAGATAAATTACTCATGGAAACACCAAGAATTTGTACTGTATTGTCAGCTGACCTGTTGCTGAAATCTAGGAAAATTTTCTCACTCTGTGCTGTATACAACTAGATTGTAAAATGAAAACCCTGATTCAACTGAATGCTGACTGCTAAAGGTGGGTGAAAAGTCTTTTCAATCTCTCCACTCCTGTGCCTGGATTCAGAATAGTAATGTGCCCCAAGCACATTTTGAGTGGGTACCTTTTTCTCTGCTGTGAGCAAGTTTCTTATTGAAACAGGTATTACATCTCATTCATTGTCTTCCTTTCTGCATCCAAGCAGAGAGTATGACATTCAGGCTCGCAATTACCCTAGGGTGCAAAGTTCTGAAACCCACTCCTTCCTGGTAGTAAGTTTTCCAAGACATAAGAGAAGAGGGTATACACGCACTGATTACCTAAAAGAGATGGATTGGGCTGGAGAGGAGTATGAGGACAACATTTAGGGGCAAGTGGAGTGGAAGACAAATTTGACTCTTAAGGGCTGATGCTGGTGATGACTCACCTTCCTTGTGTTTTATAGTTAAAAATACCAGTGAGCGTTAGTGAGGATCTGAGCAATGCAAAGGCTCATGCCTGCAAGCTGATGGGAAGACAGCTGGTGAACTCCTTCACAGAGTCTGGCATTTCCTGGCAACATTGAGCAGCTCCCTCTCTGGCCACAGTCTTTGAACTTGAGGCCAGGCATGTCCAGAAGGTGCCAGCGTGTGCATATCTTATGACCGACCCATCCTTGTGGTGATGAGCAATGAGAAGGAGCGAGCGGATCAGGATTGAATTAGAAGGTGCTGAGGAAGGTATGAAAGGGCATCTTGTGTGGATTGAATTTCCATTTGCCTGATTACTAATTTTAGTGTAGTCAAATCTATCTCTTATTATCTTTTGTTTTAGGTTAACACTTTCCATGTTTTGTTTGAGACATTCTCACCACTCTTAAGTCATAAAGATATTTTCAGTGATTTTCTTCTAAATATTTCTAAGTTTTACGTTTTACATTTAAGTTTTTAATTTAACAGGGTATATAAATCAAGGATTTGCTTTCTTTTTTTCCCACATGGAAATACAAATTTCTGAAAAATTAAAAATACATCCTATTCCAGTTGAATGGCAATGCCCCCTCTTTGACATACCTTCTTTTTGTGTGTGTCTATTTTGTTTCTGGGATCTCTGTTGAGAATTTGATCAGAATTGCAGTGAAGTTATAGATCAATTTGGGTGGACTCTTTGCACTATTTAGTTTTCCTATTAGTGAATATGTCATTTATCTTTATTTACATGTGTCTTTTATAATTTTTTAAATTAAGTTTAATAAATGTTTACATAAAGATCATAATCTTTTGTTGGATTTATTCCTATGCCCCTTATATTTTTGTTGTTACTTTAAAAATGGATCTTTTTAAAATTTACATTTTCTATTTTTTGCTGGTGTATATAAATCATTAGTTTTTATATGTTTATCTTGTATCCAGAAACATGGTTCATGTTCTCTCTTGCTAATGCTAATAATTTATCCATAGTCTCTTATTAATACTAATAGTTTGTCTATAAATTCTCTTGGGTTTTCTATGTAGACAGTCAAATGATCTGCAATAATGATATATATTTTTTTCTCTTCTCCAATGCATATGCTTGTAGTTTCTTTTTGTGTTACTGCAAACAAAGCTGAAAATTTGTCTGTTGAAAAGAAAAGGCAGTAGTGAGTATACTTGATTTTCTCCTACTTTTTAAGAGGAATGTTTCAATATTTCACTGTTAAGAATTATGTCTCTTGAAAAGTTTTTAAGATAATCAGGATATGGAAGTTTTCTTTTATTCATAATTTGCCAAGAACTTTTTTGTATGAAGACAGGGTGTTAAATTTTTCTGAATATATTTTATGCAACTGAACTTTCCAAAGAACTTTAGTTTTCAATGTATCTCTTAAAAATAATACACAGATGGATGTTTTTAAGTCCAGTTTGATGAATTTTCGTCTCACATAAACATTGAGTATGGATTTCATGTGTGTGGATTTATACCTACCATCTTATTTGAGGTTTCTGTTTGTGCTGATTTTGCCATTTCTTTTTCGCCCCCCAGTAATAGTCGTATATTCCAGTTGTAGGCCCTTCTGGTTGTGCTGTGTGGGATGCTGCCTCAGCATAGCTTGATGAGTAGTGCTAGGTCTGCGCCCAGGATCCGAACCAGTGAAATCCTGGGCTGCTGAAGTAGAGTGCATGAACTTAACCAGTTGTCCACAGGGCCAGCCCCAATTTAGTTCATGTTTTTTGAAAATCTATGGTTAGTAAAGAAGTCAGTGTTTGTTTTCTCTAGTTACTTGGAGACCCAATCAAGCCAAGGCCATTTGGCTTAAGGTTTTTCAGGCCACATGGGTAGTATTAATTGTAGCCACAAACCCGTGTGATTCAGGGCTCTGGTTTAAAAATTCTTTGAATTACTTTTTCTTTTTTTCTCTGTTCCATACATTCACAACTAAGATCTATGTAGCAATCCTTCTGTGGGGAGCAATTATTTTGTTTCCATTTGACCTACTGAGGATATTGCCCTTTGGCGGTCTCAGGTTTATTAGGGACTCCCTAATCCAAGCTTCCTCCAGATGTGGAGGTTCCAGGCCATGTCTACTTTTTCTTGATTTGTTGTGGCCCATTAAAACTCTAAATCTACAGTAGATGTTTATCCGAAAAATTTCAAGCAGGGACTTGAATAGATATTGGAACATCAAGGTTCATTGGAGCATTATTCACAATAGCCAAAGATGAAAACAACCCAAGTGTCTGTCAACACATGAACGGATAAACAAAATGTAGTGCACGCATATAATGGAATATTATTTAGCCTTATAAAGGAACAAAGTTCTGAAACATACTACAACATGGATGAACCTTAAAAACAGTATGCCAAGTGTAATATAAGTCAGTCACAAAAGGACGAGTACTGTATGATTCCATGTACCTGAAATATTTAGAATAGGCAAACTCATAGAAACAGAAAGTAGATTACAGGTTAGCAGGAGAAGGGACAATGGGGAGTTTTTGCTTAGTGGGTACAGCTTCTGTTTGAGGTGATGGAAAAGATTTAGAAATAGTGATTATGTTTTCACGATAGTGTGGATGAAATTAATACCACCAAATTGTACACTTAAAAGTGGTTAACATCATGTTTTATGTCATATATATTTTAATCACAATTAAAATAATTTCTTAAAAAGCTGTGTTTAGGCCCATGTGTATTATCAGACGCCCTCAAAGCATTCTCTCTGACCCCAGTGCCAGCTCACCAATGGCTTCCAACATTTCTGGCATCTGACTTTTACCCTTCTATTTCTCTGCCTTGGCTATGTTTTAAAAATAATTTTTAATATTTATCTGTTTTATCTAATTTTGAGGTGCTCAGTTGAAACATTTTAGAAATAGTATTTCTATGGAGAAATTTAAGAAACAGCACATATGTCTTGGTTGAAAGCAAGGGAAGGCGGTACCTATTGTTTGCACCAGGAACTCACATCCAAATAGTGCTGGGGGTTTGCCGGCCACAACGTTCAATCTTGCCCCACAGCCCAGATCTCCCTTACGCTTGTGCCTCGTCAGAGGATTCAGGAACACAATAGCTCCAGTTGAAACCCACTCATCTTCAGCTGCCTGCTGATTATTCTGGCCATTCAGGGAGAGATTCAAAATCTGCTCTTTTGTTCCTCTGTTTTGCTCAGTAATTATATTTACTTGCACAAAAGTCTGAGTGAAGTCTAAGTCAGAGATTTGTATGGTGAAAGATGTCCCAGTCTGTTTTCTATCCCTAAATGGAAGATGAGGATTAATTCCTTTATTTCTCAAGGAAATCAGTGTGGATCCATTGGCATGCTGCTAGCAAAAGTTCCTTGATCAAATACATTTTTCACAATGTACAGACTGCCAGCTGTTGTTACAGCGCTCTGAAAAGCACATTTTCTTGACTTTAGTGTCAGTTTGTGTTGACTTTGAATTTAGAGGGGAAAAAAAAGCCATTAACCTCCAGAAATTATAGAAAAATAGTGTAGCTGTATGGTATGGCAAAGTAATGGATAAACAATTATATGCAAATGAATGCACATACTAGAGGTCTCAGAGTGCAGACTCTATAACTTCTCAAATGAATCCCTTGCCATAATCTTGTTAATAGCAGAGCACATGTTGAATCCGAGCTGACCTTTTAACACCTTCGTAGTGACGTAGTAGGATTAACAAGTCAGCCCAAACTATGGCTTTTTCAGTTGTGTTCCTAGGCATAGCCTGTTGTGTGAGAGCCCAAGGTGTTTTAAACAGACTGATTGCATACATTGATTGATGATTGGATTCAGAATAATTTTCTTTCCTTGGATGAGAAAAAGTGATGTTATTGACCCTGTTCATTCAATCAAAATGGTAATGCAACATAAGCATGCCTGCTTGCAGAAGCAGCAAGCCTGAGGAGAGTCTAAATTATGCAAGGTCTGCCTCTAAGCTGTGTTGATGAATACAATTGATTGACATTGCCTATTGCCCCTCCTCAACACACATGCATCCACATGCGCTCATCTTATTATAGATAAACAAGACATTGGGATTGCAGAAATTGTTTTTACTCCATATTTCACTGGGAAGATAATCATTACTATTCTTTATTTGTGGTTAATGTGCCATTATGTGTAAAAGGGAAAAAATGATTAATGTATTATTAGAAGCACTCATAGCTTAAACTTGGTAAATAAAGTTGATTACTCAAAATATCTGTCAAGAGAGTTTTCTGCTCTCTAGATCACTTAAAATGCCTCTCTAATTACTGAATATGTCGTTGTACTCCATATCCTCCATGTTTGACTAGCTCCTCTAGTATTGGTTTCTTGGCCTCCCTCTCCAAGGGCAATTCAGTCCCTTATGATCTCTTCCTTAATAAACACAGAATCTAGAAGGCATGTTACTGTCTCCTTCCACAACCACCTGATTTTTGTGTTCATGTAGTGTGGGTGGAGGAGAGAGATTTGCAATAGGGTTGAATGGAGGATGGGGTGAGGGCAGGATTTAAGAAATATGAAAAAGGATGGATCAGAATTTAAAGGAAAACAATGTGGTGAAAAAGTGTTACTTTTTCTGCTTGAATACAGCTGGCTTTTGTGGGAAATATACCTTCTTATTTCTAAGAAAATCTCTTCTTCCAGATGGATCATGTGGTTCTGGTGAGAAGACTACATTTTTAATGACCTCACACTTTGGGATACAGGGATGGTGACCCCACCCACACCATAATCATGTTTCTCCCGACTTTTGAATCAATTTAGAGAGTGCGAGTGTCAGACTTTCTCTGTGTGGAGAATTGGAAATGTAAATTTTGGAGGTACCAGTAGACATGGTTTCAGTTGTGTGGAAGAAGCCCATTGGAGAGAAAGAAACGGACGAACAGAGAGAAGAAGAAAAAAGAAGGAGAGGAGGAGAGAAATCCTGAGACTACACAGTTGTCTGGCCATCTCTGAGGCCCAGCATCACTCTTACTTTTCTCAAAGCTTGTCTATTTTATTGAAACTAATTTGGTTTTACATTTCTAGCACTGTCAGTCCAAAAGAAAATTTTCCCTGGAAAATGCATTGCTAAATCAGCTCTAAAGTTTTGTCATATTGCAAGGTTTTGAGAATTTTTCTTGATCCATGAAAATCCTTTTCAATTGTTGTAAAAATTGGATTGTAAAAAAAATTAATTTGTGAAAATTGGGTGGCCTAAGCAGAAATGATTGTTCTTTCCTTGTACATATTCCCATTATTGCATTTCTCACACACATAATTATTTGTTAACTTCTATCTCTCCTACACATCTCTGAGCTTCTTGAAGGCAAGGTCCAGGTCTTGTATTGACTCCATACTTTTAAATCCTGGAATAATTTTAGACACAACTTAAGCTTCACAAAACATTTGTTCGGTTGGGTTTAATTAAGCACCAGTGTCTCCTCAGGATTTTGCGTTGTGCCTTGACTGAATTGCCAGGCATTTCTCTTTCTGCCCTTCCTAGGATCTTTTGCTGCTATGCCTGTTGCAGTTGCTATCTATTGTTCTGATTCCCAACCTGGGAGCTCTGACTCTCAGGAACTTCCAGGAAACCCAGATAGCTTTGTGGCTTTGAGAGGAACAGCTCCTTGACATTCTGCTGTGCTTGTTTTCAGATACAAAGCTCCAAATTTGGAAAACAACAGTGAAACTCCACAGATAAGAAATAATGTCAATCATGATTCATTCCATTTACCTGGTTGGACACTTTGGATGGCTTATCTCAGCAGGTTTCTATTCAAAAAACATCTGTTACTTTTTCCAAATCCCTATAATGAAGCTAGCATTCAGTTGCAACTCCCTGAAAAAGCCACGATTATTAAAACCACAAGCATGTACCTCCTCCACTTTCCATTTATTTTGGAAATATAGTTAGCATGAAACATTTTCTAAGCACCTACTACATAGTTCACATATGTTTTCTCATTGAATCCCTATTTTACAAAGAGGGGAACTGGTACTCAGAGGGGTCAAGTATTTTCCCCAAGGTCCATAAGTAGTACATAGAAGAGCAGGACTTGTAAAGGAGGTGGACCTTTGTCACGTTCAAACTCTCAGAAGGACCATAGTCCTTGCCATTCATTAGGTTCTCAATGAATGATGCTGAAGTAAGCTAACCTAGCTTCAAAAACTTCTATATTCTATATTCTTTCAGAAAGAAGTAACATGTCATTCAAATATTTTGGAGCATCTACAAAACTTTTATTTGCATGGCTTCAAATAATATTGACTGGATTTGTACATGCTAAGTTGTCATTTCAATATTGGATTTAAGTTCCAACATTACTGATATTCTTTAAAAAATCTAGCTATTTGCATTTGTGCAAGACCACATCTGGGTACTTCGTTCTGCGTCCATCAAAATGGGTTAATGGTGGGTTCGAGGATAGAAATTTCTCCTTATTCATTTTTTATAATTATATAAATCAATGATATTTATTGAGTTTATAGAGTTGTGCAACTGTCACCATGATCCAGTTATAGAAATTTCCGTCACTCTGAAAATTTCTCTCGAGCTCATTTGCTGTTATTATTATGGAATATAACATATTATGGGTTATTATGGAATGATAATAACCATTGATCTGCTTTCTGTCTCTATAAAGTTACCTTTTTTAGACATTTCATATAATTGAACGCCTACGATAAGCAGTTTTTGGCATTGGGCTTCTGTCACTTAGTATAAGATTTTTAAAGTTCATACATGTTGTAGCATGTATCAATATTTCATTTGTTTATATTACTGAATAGCTGATTGCATGGATATATACTATATTTTGTTATATTATCCCTTTAGCGTTTGATGCATATTTGGATTGTTTAGTTTTTGGCCATTACAAAAAATGCTTCTATGAATATTTGTGTATAAATCACTGTGTGGGCACATTTTCATTTCTCTGTAGTAGATTACTAAGAGTGAAATTGTTGGCTCACACAGTAAGTTTATGTTTCAATTTAAGAAATTGTCAAATTGTTTTTGAAAAGGGCTCTACTACTTTACATTTCCACTAGCAGTGTGTGGGGGTTCCAGTTTCTCTACAACTTGCCGAAAACTTACTATGATCAGACTTTTTGATTATAATCATTCTTATAAGTATGTAAAGGTATTTCATTCTGGGTTTAGTCTGATTTCCTAATGATTAATAATGCGTAGCAAATTTTCGTGTGCTTATTTCATGTGCTTATAACTCTTTGCACATGTTTTTGGTATGTATGTTTTTGTGACTTTTAGGTCACTTTTCTTTGTGAGTTGTGATATAGTATTATGTTATACAATAGTATGCTATATCACGTTATTAAACTATGTATTGATACTATATTATATAATATATATTATGATAGAAGTCCTTTATCGGATATTTGTTATCCAAATATTTTTTCCCAGTCTGCTTTGTCTTTTCATTTTCTTAGTGGTGTCTTTTGAAGTAGAAATGTTTTTCATTTTAATGAAATACTATATATATGTATATAAATGTCTCGAGCTTTTGATTTTGTATCTAATGACTCTTTGCCTAACCCAGAGTCTTGAAATATTACACATATGTTCTCTTTGAAGAATTTTAATAGTTTTAGCTGTTACATTTAGGTCAGTAGTTGATTCTGGGTGAACTTTTGATAAGCATCTAAATTCATTCTTTTGCACGCGGATATCTAATTATACCAATACTATTGGTTTAAAATATAATTGAATTGCTTTTGTCAAAAAAAATTGGCCATAAACATAAGGGTTTATTTCTGGACTCTCAATTCAGTTTCACTGATCTATGTGCTTATGCTATGTCAATACCACACTGTCTCTCTTTACTGTTGCTTTATAGTAAATTTTGAAATTTGGTAGTTTAAGCCTTCCAAATTTATTCTTTTGCAAAATTGTTTCGGCTATTCTAGGTCTTTGAATTTCAAATTTAGCTTGCTGTTTTCTAGAAAAAAATCCTGCAGAGATTTTGAAAAGGATTTCATTATATCTATACATCAGTTTTGGGAAAAACTTCATCAATTTGGGGAAAAATATTAATCCATGAATATGGCATATGTCCTCATTTATTTAAATCTAATTTGTTCAAGTAATGTTTTATGGTATTCACTATACAAATCTTGTACATCGTATGTTAAATTTATTTCAGTGTATGTTATTCTTTTTGATGCTATTTTGAGTAGAAATGTTTTCCTGATTTTATTTTCTGATTGCTCATTGCTAGTATATAGAATTAAATTGATTTTAAGTATTATTTTTGTATCTTATGACCTTGTTAAACTCATTTATTCATTCTAGTAAATTTTGTGTGGGGAGGAGAAAGGGCATTCCTTAGGATTCTTTACGCATAGGATTATGTTATCTGCAAATTTTATTTCTTCAGATTTGAATTCTTTTCATTTCTTCCCCTCCCATACTCCTCCTCCTTCTCCTTGCCTTAATGTATCCGCTAAAGTTGCCAGTAAAATGTTGAATAGAAATGAAGAGAACAGATTAGAACGTGTTTCCCTTTTTCCTCACCTTTAGGGTAAAGCCTTGGGTCTTTCATCAAGTGTGATGTTAGATGTAAGTTCTTTGATGTTTTTCTTAAGGAAGACCTCATTTATTCCTAGTTTGTAGTGAAGTTTTATTATAAAAGATGTTGAATTTTTTTCCCAAGGTCTTTGCATTGATTGGGATTACCATGTGAATTTTGTCCTTTCTTTCATTAATATGGTGCATTACACTAGTTGATTTTCAGATATTTAGCCAAACTTGCATTCCTGGTATAAATTCCACTTGGCGATGATGTATAATCCTTATATGTTGCTGAATTCAGCGTGCTATAATTTTATTAAAGATTTATACATCTCTATTCATGATAGCTATTGGTCTATAGAATTCTTTTCTTGATGTCTTTGTAAGTTTTTGTTGTCATAGTAATACTGGCCTTAAACAATGACTTGGGAAATATTCCCTTCAATTTTCTGGAAGAGCTTGTCGAGGAATGGTATTATTTCCTTAAACATTTGGTATAATTTATCAGTGAAGCAGCCACTTGTGCCTAAATTTTCTCTATGAGAATATTTTTGATTAATAATTCAATTTCCTTTCATGTTGTAGATCTATTCAGGTTCTTCTTTTTCTGAGTTAATTTTGGTAATCTGTATCTTTCTAGCAATTTGTCTGTATAGTCTGACTTGTCTAATTTGTTGCCGGTTAGTTAAGCTACTATTTCCTCATAAACATTTTAATTTCTGCAGAGAAGGTAGTGATGCCCCTTTTTCATTATTGATTTTGGTAATTTGTTACTTTTGTTTTATTTTCTTAATCAGGCTAGCTAAGGGTTTATCAAATTTATTTATGTTTTAAAAGAATGAGCTTTGGTTTTGTTGATTTTCTCTATTGTGTTTCTGTTGTTTTATTTCGTTGATTTACTCTAATGTTTATTATTTTCTTCCTTCTTGCTTTGAGTTTGATTGCTTTTTTCTTTATAATTTGCTAAGGTTGAAGCTTAGAAGATTAATTTGAGACCTTTTTTTCTTTTCTAATATGTACATTTAAAGATTCAGAACCTCTAAGAATTAAGCTACATCCTGTAAATTTTGAAATGACATGTTCATAGTTTCAATGGCTCAAACTATTTTATGATTTCTCCTTTGCCCCCTGAGTTATTTAAAGTGTGTTTTCAATGTCCATATATTGAGGTTATCTCAGATTTGTTTCTGTCGTGGATTTCCAATTTAGAGCAGTCAGAGACTATACTTAGTATATTTGCAATTGTTTAAACTTTTTGACAATTGTTTTAACACTCAGCAAGTGGTCTATCCTGGAGAATGTTTTATGTGTGCTCGTGCTTGAAAAGTGTGCATTCTGCAGATATTGGTTGAAGTGTTCCATTGTTGTTGATTGGAGCAAGTTGTTTGATAGTGTTATTCCATTCTTCTATGTCCTTGCTGATTTCTTTCTAGTTTTTCTATCAGTTTTTGTGCATAGGCTATTGAAATATTTAACTATTGTTATTAAATTGTTATTTCTCCTTTCAATGTACTTTGGAGCTTTATTGTTAGGCGTATGTGTATTTATAATATTTATATATCCTTGATGATGTTTTTATTGTTATGAAATGTTTGTCTTTGTTTCCAGTAATATTTCTTGTCTTAAAGTTGCTTTTGTGTGATATGAATATAGAAACTCCAGCTCTTTTATGGTCACTATTTTAAAATTATATATTTTATTTTTCATTATTTTATTTTCAACATATTTATGTCTTTAAATCTACTGTGTGTCTCTTGTAGACAGCATTTAGTGGGGTTTGGTTTTTAACCCAGTCTGACAATCTATGTTATTTGAGTGGGGTTGTATAGACTACTCACATTTAATGTAATTATTGGTATGTTTGGCTTTACCTCTACCATTTTGATATTTGTTTTGTTTTGTTCCTCTTTTCCTCCTTTACTGTCTTTTTTAGGTCAATATCTTACAAGTGCCATTTTAAATCCTATGTTGATTTTTCTTACTATATATTTTATTTTCTTAGCAGTTGCTTTCAGAATTAAAATATGTGTCTTATCTCCCAATCTACTTCAAAATAATACTAACTTAATTACAGTGAAATGTGGACTCTTTGCTTCAGTATATCTTCTTTTGTCCCTCCTTAGTGCTAAGATTTTTTATATATGTTATATCTATATATTGTAAACAGAAAAAACAATTATATTTTTTGCCTTATTCAGTCTTATATCTTTTAAAAATTTAAGAGAAAAAATGATAAAATACACATTTATAGAGTTTTTTTATTTACCCAATCATTTACCATTTTAGTGCTCTTCATTTCTGCTTTTGGAGTTGAGCTTCCTTCTGGTGTCAATTCCTTTCAGCTTGAGAGATTTCCTTTTGTATTTTTGGTAATTTAGGTCTGCTAGGGATGAATTTTTCTCAGTCTTTCTGTATCTGCAAATATCTTTATTTCAGCTTCATATTTGACAAGTAATTGTGCTGCTGTAGAATATGTACTTGACATATTTGTTCCCTTTCAGCACTTTGAATATGCCCTTTATTTCAATGTCTTCTGCATACATTTCTTTGAGGAGAAGTCAGCTGTTAATCCTTTCATTGTTCCTCTGTATGTGATGAGTTGTTTCTCTTGCTGCTTTCAAGATTTCTTTGTCTTTGTCTTTCAGTAATTTGACAATGGCGTGTCAAGGTATGACTCTTTTTGTGTTTAGCCTGCTTGAGTTTTGTTGAGCTTCTGAGATTTGTAGATTAATGACTTTCATCAACTTAAGGCTATTTTTGCCATTATTTTGTCAATTTTTTAGCTCCATCTCTCTCTGTGCTCCTTCTGTGACTCCCATAACACATCTATTGGTTAGCTTCATATTTTTTCATATATCTCTGAGACTCTTCATTTTTCTCAATCATTTTTTCCCTCTTCTTCGGATTGGATAATTTCTATTGATCTATGTTCATGCTCACTGATTCTTTCCTATGCCCTATCAAATATAGTGCTGAGCTCCTCTAATGAATTTTAAATTTTAGTTATTGATTTTTTCAATTCCAAAATTTTCATTGTTTTTAAATTCCTATTTTTTGCTGTTATTGAGATTCTCCATTTGTTGATCTGTTGACATACTTTCCTTTAATTCTTTAAACATGGTTTCCTGTTGTTCTTTGAACAAATTTATTATAGTTCCTTGAACATTTTTGTCCGCTACATCTGACATCTGGGGACACAGATAAATTATCTATCAAAAGATTTTTTTTAATTCAGTATGGGTCATGCTTCTTTTTTCTTTGCACATGTCATAATATTTTGTTGAATACTGAACATTTTAGATGCTATATTTTAGCAACTCTGGGTTCTGATCCATCATTCCCCTTGAGGATTGTTGCTATTGTTTTTGTTTGTTTATATGTTAATAAACATAACTTGCCTAGACTAAATCTGTGAAATCTCTCTCCTCTACAATGTGGAGTCGTTGATGTCTCTGATCAGTTTTATTTTTTCTGTTTTAGTTTTAAATTCATATTCCTAGGTGTTGACCTGTATCTTCAAAGACAGAGATTTTAAGAGGTTGTGCCCAAATGCCCCAAACCAATAAGTCTTCCATTTTTTGCTGATGGATCTGTGTGTGGATTGGGACCACATTCATAATTTAGCCAGATTTCAATGCTCCCATGCTTCAATTTTCTGATAGTCCCTCTCATGTCTCCTCTGAGTTTGCACTTATGTTCCATCAGCTAGGGATATGTCAGTAGCTTGCACTCACTTTAGACTATGCTGCATATGCACATGGCCTTGGGTCATTCCAGCATATGTGGAGAAATTATCAAGCCTCACGTGGCCGCCTAATCTTCTAGAAATCCCTGTTAACATCCCCAGCTAGTTTGTAAGTCCACAGTGACAACACTCCAAATTACGTGATCTTTAAAACCACTTGCAGTGGCAGTGAGGCTGCTGGTTTTCACAGCCTGCTCCACCCTGGTTGAACTTTCACAATGGGGAACCAGGGATGGGAGCAGTTCTAGGCAAGAACGTTACAGATTCCCATTGTTTCCATTTGCTATTCAATAGTTCTCATAAACAAATATTTTGGGTTTTTTCCTATGCTTTTGGTCAACTTCCAGAGTGCTAAACTGTTTTGACAGTTTTGTACACCTTTGTAGTCACTTGTTGGGGAGGGGACTTGTTGATTTCCTTATGCCATCATGCTAGACTTCTATACACGTTTCGTTTTTTGGTGCCTAACACAGTTCCTGGCTCATAGTGGACTCTTAAATTTTGTTGAATTAGTAAATTAACTAAGGGAATAAGAAAAAGAATGTTGTCTCATGCAGCTCAGGGATTCCCAAATGTAAGTTGATGGCTTTGATGTTTTTTGTGAGAGTGTACAAGAGATATAATCTGGAGATAATTGGTCTTCAACTCAGAATGATTAACTAACAAGATTTATGGTCCCTAGAGATAAAGTGGAACAAGTTGTATATACATGCCAATTTCTGACAGTTTCTAGACACATCTATAGACCTCATGTTGCTTAAGACAGACTCTAGCTGTTACACAAAGTAAGGGAATTGTGTTTAATGATTTAAGCAGCATTTTAATTTTGATTTCAGTTCCCAGTGCTATTTGTTGGTTGAAGAAGGATTACTAATTCAAGATGTTTATAGAATATCCAAGTTGCTTATTTCATACCAATAACTCAAACCCAGCCAGACCATTTTTATATGTTTATGTTATGTCTCTGAACAAGAAAGAATATTTAAATAAATAGTTGGCCTCCTAAAAAGTCAAATAAATGAAATAAAAACAGTTATACTTGGGGTTAGCTTACCCATACTGCTAGTTTAAGTTTTAGAATTTTTTTTCAAAACAAAAATGCTTAAGATTAGCAAAAAAAACTATGTAACAGAAGCTGAGTTACCAGTTTCAGAAGCTGTCACTAAAATTGTCTTCATAGCCATTTAACCATAGTTATCCTTCCCACATTTCCAGCTTTTGAGAGAACATAAAATCCAAGCACTGTCAGTGGTTCATTTATACCACCATATGGCATGATTCTGCTCTCTTTCCAAACTCTTCCAGCCTCTGGTGTTAGTCAGACTCCAAATATCTCCTCCCATACTTAAATCCCTACATACACACATACACACACGCACATACACACACACATTTCTATTGACTGCTGCATTCACTTTTTCCCTCTAGGATAAGTGCACTTGGGTAAGGTCACTCCATATTCAAGTCTTCCCTGTATAACCAGCTGGCTTCCAAGACTCACCACCAGAGTTGATTGAGATAAGCTCCAAAGTCAGCTTTATAACTTTGGATGCCTCCAGTATAGTGATAGTGTCCCTATTGCTAGACTTTCTCAAGCAAATATTGGACAAATAGTCATTCATGTTGTGGCTGCTCATCAAACATTTAGCTAAAGTGCTCCATGAGCAATCCAATCTGACAATGAAGTTAAATAGAGTAAGGATATCTGGATTAATGGTCAATTCAATGTGACAACCAATGCAAATACTGTAAGAGTATTTAGATCAATTAAAATAACATGGACTAAGAAACCTCATAGACTTAAATAAGGCAAAGAAAATGCCTTGATATCCCATAGAATAGGGCCTTCCTGTTTATTTTTTTCATTTGGATAGATCCAATAGAATTTTAATGAAAATAAGAGACCTTTTGATGTCAATTCAAAAATAGATTCAAGAACCAAATGATATAGTTCCTGTTGTTCACACAGACATCATTCTAGGAACTCTACAGGGGATTATAAATGGAAGGCCCCCCTGAAGTCCCCTTATTCCTTGTCTTTTGGTTTCTGTGTTTATCTCCATCATAACTCTTATCATACACATTGTAATAGGTTTTTGCATCAATTTACTCCTTTTCTAGACAATGAGCTCCTTTGGAATAGGGACTACTTTTCTCATACATAAGAGGTTTTGTGACACTAAACTAATTTTCTAGAAAATGAGCTCCTTTAGGCCAGGGAGACTGTTTTATTAGTTTTTTTTCTTTTTTGAATCTCTAGTGCCTAGCATGGTATATGATACACAGGCTCTCAATTGTTTGCTGACTTAATCAATGTACAAAGGGAAGAAGAAGGGAAATGAGATCAAACACTCACTCATACTTGCTTCCCAATAATGCTCAGACACTTGGTGAAGTGACAGGACTGACAAATTGCACTTTTTGGATAAGTGATGAGTGACTTTTATTGCAAGCCTTATTATTGGACTAATTCTATGACTCCAGAGTTTATCACATTGCCCTGCTTAGTTGACTGTGTTATTTGAAACCAATTAAGGATTTTGAAAAATCTTGAGCATGTAGGAGAGTAGAATTTGCTACCCCAAAATGTATCTATTTTGTTTGATTATTTTTAATAACAGAAGACTCTGGAAGAAACTTTGACTTTCCTCCTAACTGCCTAAAAGAGTTTTAGAAGGCGTATCCCAGAAAGGAGCTATCACCATAGATAACTATGGTATAATATGAACTGGGTCTGGTAGACAGGGAGGAACCTAGCAAAGCCCATTTTATCAAAGTCCTCTCCATGTCCCATTGTTTCTGCAAGGCATGGCAAACATTTGTCACAAAACATTTGCTTTTCCATTTCCATATGAATTACCTTCTTCCCATTTGAAATCCCAGGCCACTACCCACAACATCTTCTTTTGTCTTTAGCTGAAGATGGTTTTTAAGGTGGTGGCTTTGGCCATTTTGTCAAGTTACTCAGTTTTCCTTGGTTTCTGCCATGTATACATGTCATTAAACTCATTTGATTTTCTCCTTTTAGTCTATAGAATGTCAGTTTAATTCTTAGACCAGCCAGAAGAACCTGGAAGGATAGAGGAAAATTTCTTCCCCCTTACAGGAACAAATATAATGAAAATGGAGACATACCAAAAATGCAGATAGAAAAGGTATAGAAGAATAGTTGTTAATAGAGTTTCTTTTAAAACTAAATCCTAATATAAGCAAAAAAATATCTCTCATTTCTGCAAAGATGTCGTGAAGATGCATGTACTGAGCACTCACTATGTGCAGGTGTAGTACTTTGTGGTGGGAATACAAACATGGACACAGCCCAATTCCTGTCTTCAAAGATCTTAAATCCTAATTGGAGATAGACAAGGTCATAAATAAATAAAAGCCAAAATGTGTCAAAGTTGCTCTGTTTGAAATGTGTTCAAGGCAGTGTTCCAAGAAAGGGTATGGTCAATTACACGAGTCTCAAGGTCAAGGAAGGCTTGGTAGAGAAGGTAACCTTTGAGCTGAGCATTGACGGTAAATAAGATTGGCCAGGTAGATGAGAGGAAGGAAACACGAAACAGTGTGAATATAAGATGTGATAATGTGATAGCCCAAAAGCCATGTGCAAGTGGTGAAGGTAGCTGTGGGTTTCACTGAAATGAGATCTGTACCATCAGGTGCTGTCAAGTGGAAATGGCAGGGTAAGTAGCATATTTGATAGCAACCAAGATAAGGCTCCCTTGCAAATTGAACTTGAAACAAGCTAGATATAAATACAGATCTATTAAGGCAAAGCTCTTCATGTGTCAGTATCTATTAACTACTTGATGCTGAGATGTATTTGTGCTGAGTGGCAGGAGCTGGTGGGCCTGCCAGTCCCAGTAGGGTATAAGACCAAGAGAGGTTTTTTCTCAAAGAGAAGTATTTGCTTATAAGTACATACAACCCCTGTTGTATTACAATGTGATTATACTTCAGGCTCTTCTGAGAGATAAAATTGTCTATGATGGAAATCAGAGGGAGAGCACAATGCAAGGCTGGGGGCTGGTTGGCAGCATGCAAGATCAAACTCTCTTTTAAATTGTATCAGACAAAGGATTAACATTGAATTTTGTGATATTTTTGACTGATACTCATATAGTTCCATTAATAACAATCTTTGGAAATTATCTGAATGCATCTACTTAAATGACAAGAATGAATGATAAATTATATCTCTATAACTGTCTTTAAAACGAGAGAAATATTCTGTAGTTAGACAGTGGGGATTAGGCTTTGCTCTATATTTTTACAGTTATATTATTTCCTCGCCTCAAATTAGTAAAGTGGAGCTGATGGTTTTCCCTGGTTCCATGGAGCAACATATTACACTACCAGGAAGCCAGAGTTCTCCTTCTGTTTTGTCTATATCACCTGCAAGATACCATAATACAAATGTCCCTCACTGTGATGAAAAATGCACATTTATAAGCAGAATGATGTCTGGTTCAACATTGTGTTTGTGTTTATCCGGTATGCTCCTCTGAAAGGACAAACACATGCCTTTCATTTACCATCTGATTTTTATTCTGTTCTAACTCTCTCCTTACCATCCACGCAGAGCTCTGTAGCTTCCAGCCCAGATTCCTGAGATAGCAGACTGGTACTGCTGCCACAGGAATAAGATGCAAAAATGAAAGTTTTGAGTCCAATAAAATTTTTAAATGCTTTTTTGCTTTTTTCCTCAAAATATTTTTTTGTGAACTTTTACATGTACTGAGTTTCATGAAATCCCATGGCTCTTCCAGCAATAACCTATTACAACTCTTTGTCCTATTACCCAGGGTTAAACTTGATTGAAGTAGGACCAGATCTGAATGTCTAATGACCATTTTAGATTTCAGCAAAATTAATAATGTTGTTTTATCCATGAAAGTACTTTGGAAGGCTTAATTGTACTGATGCAGTAGAAGTTGGCAATATTGTTATTATTGTAATTCACATACTTCAGGCTACACCAGTGTGGAGATAAGAATAGCATCTTAATAACAATTGCAAAAACAATTGTACATTCACCAGTCTTTCCTCTTATTTCTCCCAAATAGTTCTCGGAAACCCTAGAATCTCTTATGTAACCCATGGACAGTTCGTGTTCTCAGAAACTTCTTTAGAATTAGCCATTTTTCTTTTCTTATGCTGTGGCTTGCTCTAATGATGTCCGCTATTTCAATGTTCAGTCTTGCTGTCCCCATTAAACCATTTAAATGTTCTAGTAATTTTAATATCTTTCATCTAGGTCACATCATCCTAGCTTCTTCTTGCTCCTGAAAGAAAGTAAATATAATTATTCAGACCATGAGCTACACGTTCAGATTGAAAACAGTCACAGCTTATATCATCAAGTTTTCCAGTTAGACGATCACTAGCTGTCACTTGTAAAGCTTTCTCTTTTTCGGATTTTTGTAAAATAGGGTATGATGTATAGTCAAACGAGGCAAATCTATTCTAGTCATTAGTTTTCACTATTCATGGGGGAGTGGGGGAAGGAAGGAGAAATGTTCCTGGTTTGACAACGCTTCATGATTTAGCCATCCAGTGAAATAGCCTCTCTGGGTCAAACTAAAATGAGCCACCTTGTCAATTAGTACCGGCATCCTCTCCAGTAAGTAGATCTGTCTCTTTATACTGCTTCATTGTGTGGAGAAAAAGCTTCCCCAGAGTGAGAGTTGTTCGTTTGTTGTGGTATAGAAGTCTTTAGTTTTGTGTTGGCAGAATAGCTTAGATTTTTAGAACAAAATATCATCCCTTTAAAAATTATTTGCCCTGAAGTAACTATGATTTCTCAGAAAGTATATGACAGATGAGACAGCCTTGGGCAAACATTTTTATAACATACTTTCCAGTTGGGCTAGACCTGAGCTTCTGTTAACTTGACCAAGTGGCATCTCCTTCCCCAGCATCAATTGCATAGTTAGATTTATAAGAGGTTGAGGCATCTACTGGGAAACCAACTCAAACAATAGAGGAGTTCAGACATGTCTGAAAGGATGGAGGATGGGTAGACTCAATGGTAACCAAAATGCAAAGTGAGGGTAACTAAGCTCCACAGAGTGAATTTATTATAATAGAAGATGAAGTCTGGTTCAATGATAAAGATTCTGTGACAGGGCATGTGGGTGAGAAGAGAAAGGCAGTTCTGTTTATAATGTGTTGGCTGGTGAAAATAACTTTATCTGTAATATAACAGGTGACCCTTGCTGGTTCTTTCATTTCTGTTCCTATCAATGGTTACACACGTGGACACTTTTTTTTCTAGTGTAACTAAAAATACAAATGCGTATTTACACACTTACTTGTATAACAGATTAAAATCTCAGTCTGTGTATTGGAGCAGCATAATTACATCCACACATAAGTATTTGCATATGAAAGTCCTTGATTTGCATGGACAATTATAAGTACTCTTTTTTTGCTGATGCAAATTAAGAAGCACCTTTGGAAAATTGGTCTCATAATTTCTAATCATATATCATTGAGTGGTACATACAGTTTTAGGAAAGGAATTGGCATCATTTTATGAATAAGAAGTCATTTAGGCAGATTTTCACTGGGAGAAATGCTTAACAGAATAATTTTTTTTCTCCTAATAATGCTTAAAAATTGAGTATTCAACAGTGAAAAGCTGAAACAGAGAAAAGACTGACTTGGTGGTTCCCGAATAAGCACAGAATGGTATACTTGACTTCACTTGACTATCATATGAAGAATTTTATAAGTGTTTTCATTAGAAGTAATCAGAGGATTATTTGTTTGTAATCTTTGCACCGCAAAGGATTGAAATCCCTGAAAGGAAGGAATTGTGGGAAGTCACTGGTAATGTTTAAAAGGGTCAAATCTCTTGCTTTAGAGGGCAAAGGGCAATGCCAGGCATTTTCAGTCATAGTCCCCAGGTTTCTGTCTCTTCAAATAAATTTCAATGTGAGTTAAATATTTCCTAAGGGATAGAGAAACTCACATTAGAATCTTACAGTTGTCAAAAAGCCCAAGATCTCTCAGAAGACTTAACTATTTTACGTGATCTTTAATGTCGGCTTTCTGTCCAAAGTGTTTGGTCTCTATTGGGTGTTTCTCCCCAGTTATCAGTTATTTAGATATGTGAATTTGCTTCTTGGTTATGAGCATGATCAGGAAGAGAAAATTTTCAGTTCTGTCATTTACGTACTTTCAGTAATTACACTTGGTTTATTGGGTCACAAGAAATGACATTTTGTTTCCAAGTGAATAGAGTTATAATGAATTCACCTCAGATAGTTAAATCTTAAGTCTGTAATCGAGGTGACTCTGCCCTTATAAAATCACTCTGTAGTAAGCCTTTTATTCCCTCTGTCTATCTAAGAATATAGTCATCCTGAACACGTAAAACACATGCTTCTTAGATGGCTGCTGACTTCTCTATCCAAAGGGAGGTGGAAAAATAGATCTTTTCAAAGGGCATCGGGATGCTGTGTTGGGCACACATAACCACAGGTCAGTGACTCAAGGTTCAAGTAAGATATATTCCCAGCTTGGTGGAACAAGCCATCACTCTTCACTTCCTTCAAGGCCCACATGGATCTGTGTATCTGCCAGCAAGGATTCTGGACATCGTTACCCCCACACATTCCATTCTTGTACTTTCAGATCTGTTAGCAATTCCAGAAACTGTTATTGCCTTGGCATATTTATTAAATTTAAACTTAGAATTGATTCCCAGTTGTTTCATTCATGTATATACATATATATATGTATATATATATATATACACACACACATATATATATACATAAGAAAGATGTGTGAATATATATATGAATACATAAAAAACTGAATATATATACAGTATGTGTATATATGTGTGTGTGTTTTTTCCAAATGAATAATTCATCCATAATGATAGTAAAGGATTTTTTTTAACTCGCGTGGAAGTAGATATTGAAATCTGAAGCATTTTTGAGAGTACTTCAATAATTACAAGAGCTTTTTGTATCTGTGATATATATTATGTTTACAGGTATCATGAAAGCAAGGCCAATATAATAATTCCTATTTTATAGATGAGAAAACTGAGGTAGAGATGGCTTAAATTATTTGTTCAAAGTGATAACCCTAGTAACTGGAGGATGCAACTGAATTCACCCTCAAGGACCCCTAGTTTGGTGCTCTTCCTAGTACTGCCAGGCCTGTGTCTTCCTCTCTGGTATGTCCAGTAGTGCCCACCACAGCCTTGGATAACACATAGATTCTAAGCTAAGACTTCTTAAACTAATGCAAGTTTCTTCCTTAGAGATCACAAAATGTGCCCAAATCAAGTATGCTCAGTGGTCTCACCTGCTAGCCTGACTACAACATCTTGAAAAATTCTGAGAGAAAGAGCTACAACTTAGAAGATAAAATTATCATCTTAAATATCCTGAATATTTGTATCATGTTGTATATGACATATTTCGAGGTGGGTGTGAGAAATCATGGCGGAATACCATCCGTGTATATCTCATTAAACAGCAACAGTACATACTACCACTCTAGGATCTAATGAAGTTGGAAGCCTTTCTTCTGCTCTGCAAATCTCTTCAGGAAACTCTCTGGTGTCCAAATTTGGCATGCAGCCTTGTCCCCCTGTCCAACACACACTTATTCCATCTTGTCTGGCCTCCCATGGGACTTACCTCTATTATTACACTGTGTTGCACATATTTGCCCCAGGTTTCACGTGTATCTCTTCTGTCCCTTCAACCAGGTTACGAACACCTGCAGTGAAGGGATAGTACTTGAGCTCTTTCTTATTTCCCTCAAAACCTACTAAGTCCTTAGTACATGCTTCCTGGATGAATAATAGAGTCTAAATAAACAGATTTTATGTTACATTTGTCAGCCATCTGTAGGCAGACTATATCACATTTGAAGCACCATGCTTTAGAAGATAGGAGAGGACATAAAAGAGAGTAGTAATTACGATGAAGTGGATGTAAAGTGAGATCTCGAAGATAGGGTAAATCCCTGTAATGGCAGTAGGTGTGGATGAGCTTACACGGCATATTCACATGGATATTTCTATAACAGATTGCAAGCTTTTTGAAGATACCTATAGAGCTTTGCACAAGGCATGGCAAAGAATACATACTCAGTTAATATTTATCAACCTAATTAATAGAAGATGTTTACAGACAGGTAAAGAAGATACCTCCACCCCTACTTCCTCCTTTGAGTCTTCAAAATTCACCATTTGGTTAACCATCTGCCTTCCTAGCCCACAAGCTTAAAGTGTGGTAAGAGAGAAAACTATGGAAAGTAGAGAGGACAGGCAATGCCCCTGCAGAATGACTGCCCTTCAGGCTTTGTAGCTGTCCTACATTCCTCAAAAGTCCAGGGGCATGTGGCTGAAGAAAACATGCTCTTAGCGATGAGAGCAGGAACAGTTGAAACAGCGACAGCATGCTTCATAACGTGCAAATGTGCCTCACACCTACGCTTGGGCAACACAAGGACATGGTTGTGCGGCCAGAATATGAGCACCAAACCCATGCTGGACTTTGCTGAAACTTTGAAATTTATCTTGCGAAGGAAAAACAGGGAAATCTGACTTTTTAAAAAGTCACAAAAGGCAAAAATAAAGGTGCTAACTTCCCCATTTAATTTATGCTAGGTGATTGTCAGGCACCAAAACATTCAGTGAATTACCGTTTCCCGTAAGCAGAGGTCCAGAGCCAATATTGGCTTCTCCTGTGGTCTGCAATGTCTGTTAATGTAACATCGTGAGCAAGAGGAATCAGGATTTTTCTGCATTCTGAAGGAAATGTCATTATCTGCTCCAGGATCTGCCTGGTCATCTGGTTGTTGGCCAGGAGATTGGCCAACTGTGGTCATCTGGTCATTAGCCAGGAGATTGAGCAACTCCTGGCGATTCACTAGGATTTGCATAGGATGATCATTAGGAAGATATAGTCCCCTGAAGATCCTACATCCTACCTACTGCTCAAGGGACAAACTAATAATGGCTATGCACACAGCATCCTGGGTTATAGCAGATAAGAATTCAGACTTAATGTTGCCCAGGATGTTCAAAATCACATCAGAGAGAATAATTTGACATGAGGATAAATAAATAATACATTTGCTAGTTAGCCTGCAAATAAATGATGACTCCTGAAAACTGTACCTATTGGAATCCTATCTTTTTGAGCAAAATTGGACCCGCCATATAGGCAGACCTGCTCCTCCATTTCTAACTTTAATATTGCTGCTTTGGCACAGGTATTCCTTTTTCATTAGAGCTTTTCAACCAGAAAAGCTAATATCTGAATATATTATTCTACATATTTACTTCAAACTTAACAGAACTGAAACTTGGTGGAGCAGTTTACATGCATGGAATACTAACAGGAGTGAGCAGAGGAGTGGAAGGAAAGAGACAGAAATAAGATGGACAGTGACAGTGTTCCCGATATAGGAGTAATGTAGAAGGCAGAGCAAGATTCTCAGATAGGAAAGCTGGTCAGAAGCAAAGTATGTTCAGAAAAATGTAAAAAATAGCAAAACGTCCTACAGCAGACATTTTCCATGACTTTTATCAGATAGCAAGCATGTAGAATTAAAAAAGAAAAGACAGGAATTTAGGTGAACTGCTAAGATCATTAGTGGAAATGAAAATTGGCTAATGGGTTCCTATACCTGAGTACATACAATTAGATCCTGGATTTATAAAGAAGGATGCACCTTGATGCTTCCAAAAATGGAATTCATAGAAAATTTGCTTTTGCTATTTACAACAAAAAATAAAGAAAATCACTGATGGGACAGCTGAATCCATGTCAGCAGTAATGTTGCTGATTCCTTTGCGGTTATTGATTTACCTTTGAGTAGATGAGTTTAACGTTGGGAAGTGGCTTGGGGACAAGAATAAGTAATTTTTGTTCTAATATTCTTATTGTGGTTTTGAACTATGATTTTCAAGGGGCATTTCTATATAACTTTCCAGGTATATATTTATATCTTGTCATACCAACTAAACAGCCAAATCCTTAGGAGAAATCATGTATTTTACTTTTTATTCTGCCATATAGCCCATAGCACAGTGCTGGTTACATTGAAACGCACACACATACGCATGACAATCCCCCCCAAAAGACTCACATGTGGAGAGGACTGGATTGGAGCTGGGTGGTGGGCAGCCCCTACAGTGCTGCCCTTAGACACAGGGTGATTGCTTACGGCAAAGAACTGTCTCTTGCAAACACTTTGAGGATTGGTCATCTCAGTATCCCCAACATCTAGCATGAAGCCTAGCACAGAGAGGATATCCAGTAATGGGCAAATAAAAAGGCATATTTAATTTGCGATTCTACTTAAAGTACAGACCCACTTTGTAACCTGTCTCTCTACAGCCCTTTCACCTCATCTCCTCTCAAAGGATGATTAGGCATAAGGTGAAACTAAAATTCAAGATAAAAAAATTGGGTCAAATAAGCCTCAAATGTTGAATGTGACAGGAGAGAATATGTATGCCTCCCTTGAGCTGAGGAACTGTGAGGTGTCCTGAGATGAACCGGGCACAGAAGAGGGGGAGGTTGACAATTATACTGAGAGGCTGAAATAGAAGCGGAGGCAGTGACTCAAAAATGGCACAGCTCCAAGATTTGGAAGCCATGGCGGAAGCAGGTGATGATTTGTGGAGCTATCTTAGTCTCTGACAGAAGCAAGAAAAGACAGTTTCAACGAAGAAGTTGAAAGGGATAGAATATGGTCAGATAAATCCGAGGAAAACTAAGTGTGCAGCAGGCACATGAGTGAGCATCTTAAGTGTGTTTCCACCCGGGGGTCACTGTCCAGAGTCCTCTCTCTCTAGAGAGCCATGTGACTCCCTTCTTCCCTTCCTTCGGGTCCCTACTCATTCATCACTTTATCAGTGAGGTTTTTCTTGACCATCATATTCAAAACATGGCAGTCCATTTCCCTGCCCCTCTGTATACCCTATTCTACTTACTTTGCTTTTCTTTGTAGCATTGATCACTTCCTAAAATACGGCTTATTTACTCACTTATTTATGGACAGTCTCTTTTGAGAATAACAAAAGGTCCACGAAGACAGGACTGTTGTCTGTGTTTGTTCTCTGCTGCCTCCCCAGCACCTAGAACAGTGCTCAGATTTTAGTAGGCACACTCTTCTTGGGGAAAGCACTGAGAACTGGGGAGTGTGGAATTCTTGATCCATCACAAACTCTCATTTGCTGGATAATGAGGTTCTTTTCCCTGGATTCAAAGAGTCGTCTGTAATATTGCATGATTTAGGAGAGGTTGGGAGTAGGAATAACATCATATTTCCCAGGGAAGAAGCTGGACCAGTCCATCTCTTTGAATTTCCTCTGGCTCATAGTCCTATGACTTTGTGATTCTTAGATTTCATGATCTAAATGTTCTATTTTCTAGCACAATGAATCTTCTGCTTTTAAATCAAATGAACATCTCAATTCTACATGAAATCCAGAGATGATGAGCTTTATTGGTGATATATATAACTGTATGCCTATAGATATGTCAATAAAATACATGTATATGCTTTTATATATGTATAAGATAAAAAAGAAACTAAAATAATTTTTGGTGCCATTAGTCTACCAGTTATTCTATATTGACAAATTGGCTAATATATCTAGTTGAACCAAGGGGAAGGACATTTAAAGCAGTTTTACTGATGTATTTTCTTTTTTACCACCCGTTATTTAAAAGAATTGACCAAATACAGTAGAAAATTCCTTGGCTCTTATTTAGAGACAGGTTTGAGCTTGAATCAATATGATATTTTGCTCTGTAGGTATTGAAAATCATTCTGCTGTTGTCACTAATTGCTTTGGTATTCTGCAAAAGTACAAAGTGTCAGCTATTTATTAATAAATCTGTTTTTGTAGTAGGGGGTGCATCTTTGCTGTTTATCATGTACTAGCAGTAAAAAATACTGAAGCCCTGAATAGAGCATGTAATGAAAGACTCTGTCAGTGTGTGGCATATCGGTTGATTAAAAAGCAGGTAAAGGGATGCACAAGGAGGAGGACAATATACCTACAATTCTTCCAAAGCCCTCATCACCAATGATCACTCTTACATGGATTAAAAGCTGTCAGATACAATCATCTATCAAGAAATTGTGAAATGGGGAAATATAAAATTAAGAAGATATTTCTGATGGCTTGTCACAGTCAGTCACTGGGCTAGGCTTGCATAGAATTCATGAGATTAAGCAGATAAAACACACATTTATTTGATTTTCCAGTGCAACTAAATTGAGAAAGGTGGTTTGCAAGACAGATTTCTCATCTCTTTTACTCAGCAGTGAGTGATAGAGAATGCAGTCCTCTATCTTCATCTTTTCAACAGAGCTCTTCTAGAGATACAAACCATAGCTCCCAGCCATTCTGGGAAACAAAGTTTTTTCCTCAGACAAGGAGTGATGGAAGAGTGTACTCCTCCATCATATCCAAGCCACCATGTACCCAAATTTAGTACTGAATGTAGATGTCTGTGAAGAGTAATCTGGGGAGCAGTGAGAAAACCTTCTTAACCCCCAGGGATCATTTACACCAGCATACCCCTGTTTCTGAAATCATCATCACTATGCTTGCCAATCATAGGGACCAAATTCCCATGGATTACTTTTCCCCTGGTCTAGTTTAAGGATGTGTTTAAGGACCAGTTTATGGATGGCACCAATGGATGAACTGTATCAGCATGAGAAATATGAGATAGCTCCTGAGGACCCTGCCCTGGAATCTCAGAGGATTTAAGCTTGCATATAGAGTCTCTAGTTAGTCCAAAGAGACAACAGGACTCTCTGCTCTGACAAAAAACCCAAAGCTTTTCAGAACATGTGAATAAAATGCCTTATACTATGTGTCAAGCAAAGGGTGAGGAATACAAAGTGACTTCTGTTCTTAGTGGGAGGTAAGTATATGAATAAATAACTGCAGACATGAAATGTGCCAATTGAGGAATGCATTATGTTGCTTGGAGTTTATAGAGAAATTAGTGACACATTGGGCTTGAAGGAAGAGTTCAATAAAGCTTTATGGAGAAAGTGACTTCAGAGGGCGTCTTCTAGAAGGATTAAGAAATCGTCAGGTAGACCAGGAAGTTTAAAGTATTGAAAAAGAAATGCAGAAAAGGAAACCACCTTGCACAGTGCCTACTACCTCTCCTGCCGCTGTTCCTTCTACTGCCCCCAACCCCAGCCTGCTTCATTTCTTTCTCTCTTCTGTAGCAGCTTTTATTCAGATAGTCCTATGGAGCTTAAGAGTATTTATATATATTGCCCCGTTTGATCTTCTAGCCATCTTCTGAAGTATGCAGGCATAGCAAAGATTGGCCAAGTACTACAGAAAACTAGTCAAGTGCTGGTTTTCTCAATTTTTCTAAGGATAGTACATAGAGGCCTCGATTCTTACATGAATAAGACAGAAGTTAATTCACTGCATCTCATGGGTGTCATAGGGCATTAAGACTTAATTCTCTGATTGAGACAGCATAGGATAGGCATTCACCAAACTTATCTCCTCTTTGTCCTGGCCATAAAGATAGATTACATTTTTCAGTCTCCCCAGAATTGAAATGGGGCCAAGTGACTAAGTTCTAGTCAATAGAATATGTGTAGAATTGATAATATGCCACTTCTCAACCAGGCTAATGAAAATCCTCCCGCAGGCTTCTCTGTATGCTTTCCCTATCCCCTGGCTGAGATGGGAGAATTCAGAAGATGTAGAGAATAATGGAGCTGCAAGGTGGAAGGATCCTGAATTCCTAAATTACTGTGTCAAAATCCACCTGTCAAACACCATTACTGAATTGTTGTGTAAACAAGAAATATAGTTTTATTATATGAAGCCATTAAATTTTGGAAACTTTTTCTTAAAATGGTTAGCTTTTCTTGATTAATATAACAGAAAAGGTATTGTTTTTCCAGCTTTAAAACTAAGGAAAGAATGATTCATAGAAAAGAAAACTGTGGCCAAGGCAAAATGGCAAGTAGGTAATGGAAACTGCACTTGAACGCAATTCATGTGACTCTGGAGCCCCTGCTCTTACCATTCTCCATAATGCTTCCCATACATAGAGGGCAGAAGACTGGCTCTCTGCCACACAAGAACTAGGTCCAGAATAAAAGCGCTCTAACAAGCCGTGATTGGATGTATACAATCAGCTGAATATACACTTTGGCTTTGAGGAGAAAGCCTTATGATTGTGCTCCCTTCAAAAGATGGCTGAGCATTTGCCCTTCTAGTTATTGTTAGGGGCTGGGCATGCCTCCCATTTTCTCCTACCCAGTGCCACGAAAGGCCTATGTTTCTGCTTGATCAGCAGCTTTGCTTCTCAAAACATGATCTACAGACCAGCAGATTGCATGTCCCTGGGAAATTATTAGAAATGCAGATCCCAGGCCCTACTCCGAGCCTACTGATGCAAAATCTGCCTCTTAACAAAATCTCCTGGTGATTCTTATGCACACTAAATTTTGAGAAGTGTTGGTCTACAGCATTGCTATAGCCTGAGATTTGCTTTCCTAAGCTAGAGTGACCCCAGCACCTATTGTCTCTTCCAACCAGTAACTCTCAATGCATTCTCTTCTCTTGACTACACCCTTATCTGGCTGCAACTGCGTTGACTTGTAAAGACTTGTCTTGACTCATATCTAGCCTGGCTTTGACTTCCCTTTATGTTATCTAGCCATCTCAGACTGAGAATCTGGTGCCACAAGCAAGCATCAGCTCTTGTAAAATAGATGTGTACTCAGAGGAGCAACATTTTACGTACTCCACAGTCATTAACACGTTAGTTAAAGTGTCATATTAGCTCCAGGTACTGAATGGGAATCTATGGGAAGTGAGCCCTAGACCAGTCAGTTACTATGCAAGTCTGTATTAGAAGAAAAAGATCAGGTTACATGAGGAGTTATCCTGGGAGGAACTATCTTGTGAGGCACCTGTTTCCATTAATTTTGGGGCTAGTTAGCATTTGATAATCCTCCTCTACTGTGTAACATGCTGGTTTGCTTTCCTTTTATGGCATTGTAAAAATAAAGGTAACAATATCAGTTCCCTGCCTTTTAAATGAGAATATATCACTGCTTTTAACTGAAATACCTCAAATGTCAGCAGGGATGGGTCATAGCATCCTTTTCCCATATTTCGCATTTTATTGCTTTCCAGGCACGTGGCTCTGAGAATCAGCTAACAGCAGAAGTGCAGAGGTTTGTACTCTGAGGTAACACAGACTGCTGTAGTCTCTGAACTGGGTAGCTCAAATATTTTAATAGATCAAATTTAGAGTCTCTGGACCTGAAATTCAATTGCTCAAACAAAATTCTGGCCTTTTATTTATTGGGAACCTGAGCATGCAGCACCTTGTTCTCCGACTGCCAGCAAGGGAGTTTTGGTGACATCCACAGCTGTCCTTGGAGTGTGGTAGAGAAGAGTGTGGGTTCCTGGGCTCGGTGGTTAGGTTTCAATTCTGCTTCCATCCTTACTTGCTCCATGAGCTTGAAGAAGTCGCTTAGCTTCTCTAGATCTCAATTTCCTTCTCTGAAAATGGATTCACAGGCTTCTTGTGAGGTTAAGTAAATAAGACATGGACAGTACTTAGAACAGAACAGGCAATGGTACAGGATCATCAAGAAAAATCAGCCCTTGTCTGTTGTGCCCATTTGCACCACTGTTGTCTTTAGCAGGTATGGAAAGAAAGGAGTTAAAATAAACTAGTCTTTGTTTTTGGCTGAAATGTTTCCCTGTTTCCTGACTGAAAAACATATTACATTAACATAGGGGTTAAAAACAACTATTTTGGATGACAGTAGAACCATAGATGGAGACCCAAGACAGCCAGGAGACCACATAAGGATATTGAACATAGAGGTTAAGGCAGTAATCGCTTAATTCATTTTGTTGAATATTGTCCTTGCCTTCTCCCTCACTGATAGTCTAGTTTTCCTAAGACTTCCAGCCTGATGTCCCCCGTGGTCACAATTATGCAAGGCCACAGCATTGTTGAGTTGATACGAGACATAAAAACAAAATATTGTCTCTGAGTTCCTCCCTCATTCCCTGGCTTTAGGAGTTCTGCTTTGAGAGCAAGCTTTCCCACAGTGATCAGTATCTGTGTGATAAGGAACAACAGCTGAGTTGTCAACTATCGTGGTCCAGATGCCTCTTAAGACTTTCAGCGTCTTATGTGATCCTGATATTCCATCTCACATTTCCCTCTTCTGTGTTCTTCAATCATTCGTTAATGATACCAAAGTGTAACACACTTACAGGGTGTTGTGTCCTCTTCAAATCTTTTCAGAACTGATTTAATACCATTTTACGGGCCTGTGAAATTTATCCAAACCCTTAAATCATTTTTTTTTTCCCAGCTTAAAGATTTTCAATTCTATACCTTCACTGATAAGGCTTAACGTTATAACAGCTTAAGACGTTCTTGCTCTTAGACGTGTAAGGGGAAATGACTGTTGTGTCATTTGCCAGTGATCATCAAGAGGTTTTGATGGAGCACACCGCAGAGTACTAAAACAAACAACATTTACCAAATTCTATTTTCATATTTAGAAAATGTTTTTGAACAGGAAATGACAATTGTGGCCAAGTTAACTGTGACATGCTTCCAGTCTATTTTCAGCAGCATTATTTTCAGAATAACCAAAGCTTCGCATTGAACATATTACTTTACTTCAAAACAAACATTGAAAAGCAAAAAAAAAAAAAAAAGGTCTATTATGAATTGCTTATAAAACAAAGTCAGAATTTTTCAATTTTTTAGTTAAAATTTATAGCTTTTTCCCAGCACCTACTCCATTTTTATGAACCCAATATTTTTCTCCATTCACTGTAACTTCTTTTGTAGTTTTTGCCTTCCTAATTATGTCAATCTTAACTCATTTTGCCTCTTCTCCTAACATTCTTATCGTTGTGAAATAATTATTTTGGCACCTTCTATATATTCCCTGTTTTTGAGGATGATTTTTCATGTCATATTCATTATTGCAGACATTGTTTTTACATTGAGTAGTGCCTTGTATATAGTAGATACTCATTAAATCTATATTTTTAAAAATTCAGATGTACGTAATTATATTTCGATTTATATGTAGAGACATCATATTCACCACCCAAAGGCTAATTACACTCCATCACCGTACACATGTGCCTAATCACTCCTTTTGCCCTCCTCCCTCCCCTATCCCCTCTGGTAACTATAATCCAATCTCTGTCTCTATGCATTTGCTGTTGTTTTTACCTTCTATTTATGACTGAGATCATATGGTATTTGACTTTCTTCCTCTGACTTATTCCACTTAGCATGTTACCCTCAAGTCCCATCCATGTTGTCACAAATGGCAAGATTTCATCCTTTTTATGGCTGACTAGTATTCCATTGTGTATATATACCACGTCTTCTTTATCCATTAGTGCCTTGATGGGCACCTGGTTGCTTCCAAGTCTTGGCTATTGTGAATAATGCTGCAATGAACATAGGGGTACATATATTATTACACATTCATGTTTTCTTGTTCTTTGAATAAGTAGCCAGTAGTGGGATAGCTGGGTCGTATGGTAATTCTATTCTTAGTTTTTTGAGAAATCTCCATACTGTTTCCTGTAGTGGCTGCACCAGCTTGCATGCCCACCAGCAGTGTATTGGAGTTCCTTTTTCTTCACGTCCTCTCCAACAATTGATATTTCTTGTCTTGTTAATTATAGCCCTTCTGATGGGCAGAAGGTGATATCTCATTGTAGTTTTGATTTGCATTTCCCTAATAATTAGTGATGTTTAACATCGTTTCGTGTGCCTCTTGGCCATCTGTGTATCTTCTTTGGAGGAATGTCTGTTCAGATCTTTTGCCCACTTTTTAATTGGGTTGTTAGTTTTTTGTTGTTGAGATATATGATTTCTTTATATATTTTGGATGTTAATGCTTTATCGGATATATGGTTTTCAAATATATTCTCCCAATTGTTAGGTTATCTTTTTGTTTTGCTGAAGGTTTCCTTTGTTGTGCAGAAGCTTTTTAGGTTGATGCAGTCCCATTTGTTTGTTTTTTCTTTTGTTTCCCTTGCCTGGTCAGACATGGTACTGGAAAATATGCTGCTAAGACTGATGTAAAAAAGCCTACTGCTTATGTTTTCCTCTAGAAGTTTCATGGCTTCAAGTCTTACATTCAAATATTTAATCCATTTTGAGTTAATTTTGTGTGTGGTGTAAGACAATGGTCTACTTTCATTCTTTTGCATGTGGCTGTCCAGTTTTCCCAAGACCATTTATTGAAGAGACTTTCCTTTCTCCATTCTACGTTCTTGGCTTCCTTGTTGAAAATTAGCTGTCCACAGATGTGTGGGTTTATTTGTAGGTCTCGATTCTCTTCCATTGATCTGTGTGTCTGTTTTTGTGCCAGTACCATGCTGTTTTGGTTACTAGTGTATTTTGTATTGTATTTTGTAATCAGGGAGTGTGATACCTTCAGGTATGTTCTTTGTTCTCAGGAGTCCTTTGACTATTCAGGATCTTTTGTTGTTCCATATAAATTTTAGGATTATTTGTTCTGTTTCTGTGAAAAATGTCATTGGAACTTTGATAGGGATTGCAGTGAATCTGTAGATTGCTTTAGGAAGTACGGACATTTTACCTATGTTAATTTTTCTAATCCAAGAGCACGGAATATCTTTCCATTTCTTTGTGTCTTCAAATTCTTTCAACAATGCTTTTTAGTATTCAGTGTACAGGTCTTTTACCTCTTTGGTTAAAGTTATTCCTAGGTATTTTATTCTTTTTGTTGCAATTGTAAATGGGGTTGTATTCTTAATTTCTCTATCTGCTACTTCATTGTTAGTGTATAGAAATGTAACTGATTTTTGTATGTTGATTTTGCATCCTGCAACTTTATCATATTCATTTATGATTTCTAAAAGTTTTTGGTGGATTCTTTGGGGTTTTCTATATATAAAATCATGTCATATACAAATAGTCACAGTTTCTGCCTTCCCTAATTTGTATCCCTTGTATTTCTTTTACTTGCCTGCTTGCTCTGTCTAGGACTTCCAATACTATGTTAAATAAGAGTGGTGAAAGTGGGCTTCCTTCTCTAGTTCCTGTTGTTAGATGGATAGGTTTCAGTTTTTCTCCATTGAGAATGATATTTGCTGTGGGTTTGTCATATATGGCCTTTATCATGTTGAGGTACTTTCCTTCTATGCCCATTTTATTCAGAGTTTTTATCATAAATCAATGCTGTATCTTGTCAAATGCTTTCTCTGCACCTATTGAAATGATCATGTGATTTTTATTTTATATTTTGTTAATGTGGTGTATCACGTTGGTTGATTTGTGGATGTTGAACCATCCCTGCATCCATGGAATGAATCCCACTTGATCATGGTGTATGATCTTTTTAATGTATTGCTGTATTCGATTTGCTAGTGTTTTACCTAGGATATTTGCATAGATGTTCATCAGTGATATTGACATGTAATTTTCTTTTTTTGTGTCCAGTTTTGGTGTCAGGGTAATATTGGCTTCATAGAATGAATTAGGAAGCTTATCCTCCTCTTCAATTTTTTGAAAGAGTTTGAGAAGGATGGGTATTAATTTTTCTTTGTAAGTTTGGTAGAGTTCATCAGGGAAGTTATATGGTCCTGGACTTTTATTTTTTGGGAGATTTTTGAATACTGTTTCAATCTCCTTGCTGGTGATTGGTCTATTAAAATTCTCTATTTCCTCTTTATTCAGTTTTGGAAGGTTGTATGATTCTAAGAATTTATCCATTTCTTCTAGATTATCCAAATTGTTGATGTATAGCTTTTTGTAGTATTCTCTTATAATCTTCTGTATTTCTGAGGTGTCCATTGTAATTTCTCCTCTTTTGTGTCTGCTTTTATTTGTTTGAGACTTCTCTCTTTTTCTTGGTGAGTGTAGTGAAAGGTTTGTAGATTTTGTTTATCTCATCAAAGAACCAGCTCTTTGTTTCGTTGATTTTTTCTTATGTTCTTTTCGTCTCTATTGCATTTATTTCTGCTCTGACTTTTATTATTTCCTTCCTTCTACTGATTTAGGGCTTTGTTTGTTTTTCTTTTTCCAGGTCCTTTAGGCACACTGTTAGATTGTTTATTTGAGATTTTTCTTGTTTGTTGAGGTAGGCCAGTATTGCTATAAACTTCCCTCTTAGAATCGTTTTTGCAGTATCCCATAAATTTTTGCATGCCGTATTTTCATTTTCATTTGTTTCCAGGTGTTTTTTGATTTCTTGTTTGATTTCTTCATTGACCCAATTGTTGTTCAGTAGCATTTTATTTAATCTCCACGTATTTGTGGATTTTCCAATTTTCTTCCTTTTCTAGTAGTTGTTTTCTAGATTTGTACTGCTGTGGTCACAAAAGATGCTTGGTATTATTTCAATCTTTATAAATTATTGAGACTTGTTTTGCGGTCTAATATGTGACCTATCCTAGAGAACGTTCCATGTGTATTCAAAAAGTTGTGTATTCTGCGTTTTTGGATGAGATGTTCTGTACATATCTACTACTTCCACCTGGTTTAATGTGTCATTTAAGGCCAGTGTTTCCATTGATCTTCTGTTTGAATGATCTATCCATTGGTGTTACTGGACTGTTAGATGTGTTGCTGTCTATTTCTCCTTTCTGTCTGTTAATAATTGCTTTATATATTTAGGTGCTCCTATGTTTGGTGCATAGATATTTACAAGTGTCATATCTTCTAGTTGGATTGTTCCTTTTATCATTATGTAGCGCCCTTCTTTGTCTCTTATTACAGTTTTTGTTTTAAAGTCTATTTTGACTGATATAAGTATAGCTACCTCAACTTTCTTTTCATTGCCATTTGTGTGGAGAATCTTTTTTATCCCTTCTCTCCAAGTTTGTGAGTGTCTTTAGGTTTCTTGTATGCAGCATATATATAGGTCTTTATTTTTTATCCAATCAGCCACCCTATGCCTTTTGATTGGAGCATTTAGTCCATTGACATTTAATTTAGCTGTTGATGAGAATGTACTTATTGCCATTTTGTTACTTTTTTTCTGAGTGTTTTAGGAGTTCTTCTCTGTTCCTTTCTTCTTCTCTTGCTCTCTTCCCTTGTGGTTTTACGGCTTTCTTTAGCATTATGTCTGGGCTCCTTGCTCTTAATTTTTTGTGTATTTATTATAGGTTTCTGGTTTATTATTACCATGTGGTTTATATATAATAACCTACGTATAGAGCAATCTATATTAAGTTGATGGTCTCTTAAGTTTGACCTCTTGCTAAAAACTCTACTGTTTTACTCTTCTCCTCCCATATTTTGCCTTTTTGATATGGTATTTAACTTCCTTTTTTTCTGTGTGTGTATCCATTACCTTCTTATCATGGAAATAGATAATTTTAGTACTTTTGTCTTTTAACCTTCATGTTAGCTTCATAGGTGGTTGATCTGCTACCTTTACTGTACATTTGCATTTACGAGTGACTTTATTGTTTTTCCTTTTTTTTTTTTTAAAGATTTTATTTTTTCCTTTTTCTCCCCAAAGCCCCCCAGTACATAGTTGTATATTCTTCGTTGTGGGTCCTTCTAGTTGTGGCATGTGGGATGCTGCCTCAGCGTGGCCTGATGAGCAGTGCCATGTCCGCGCCCAGGATTCGAACCAACGAAACACTGGGCCGCCTGCAGCGGAGCGCGCGAACTTAACCACTCGGCCACGGGGCCAGCCCCTATTGTTTTTCCTTTTTGTTATTTGTTTGTTTTTGATAATTTTCTTATTCCTTTTTGTGGTCTTTTCTTTTCCACTTAAACGAGTCCATTTAGCATTTCTCATAAGGCTGGTTTCTTGGTGAAAAACTCCTTTAATTTTTGCTTGTCTGGGGAACTCTTTATCTCTTCTTCCATTCTGAATGATAACCTTGCCAGATAGAGTATTCTTGGTTGTAAGTTTTTTATTTGAGCACTTTAAATATATTGTGCCACTCCCTTCTAGCCTGTAAGGCTTTTACTGAGAAGTCAGCTGATAGCCTTATAGGATTTGCTTTGTATCTAACTTGTTGCCTTTCTCTTGAAGCTATTAGGATTCTCTCCTTATCTTTAATTCTTGACTTTTTAATTATAATGTATCTCGGTTTGGGCTTCTTTGGGTTTATCTTGTTTGGTGTTCTCTGTGCTTCCTGTACCTGCATGTCTGTTTCCTTCCTTAGGTTGGGAAACTTTTCAGCTATTATTTCTTCACATAGATTCTCTGCCTCTTTGTCTCTCTCTTTTCTTTCTGGGACACCTATAATATAAGTGTTAGTGTGCTTGATGTTGTCCCAGAGGTCCCTTAGACTGGCCTTGTTCCTTTTAATTCTTTTTTCTTTTATCTGTTCAGCTTGGGTGATCTCCCCTAATCTTTCCTCAAGCTTGCTGATCCATTCTTCTGTATCATCTACTCTGCTATTGAGTCCCTCTGGTGAATTTTTCATTTCCACTATTGTATTCTTTATTTCTGATTGGTTCTTCTTGTTTATGCTTTTCTTTTATTTTCTTTTTTGGTGAGGAAAGATTGGCCCTGAGCTAACATTTGTTGCCAATCTTCCTCTCTTTTTTTCCCCAAAGCCCCAGTACATACTTGTATATCTTAGTTGTAAGTCATTCTAGTTCTTCTATGTGGGATGCCACCACAACATGGCTTGATGAGCAGTGTGTAGGTACATGCCCAGGATCCAAACCAGTGAACCTGGGCTGCCAAAGTGGAGTGCGTGAACTTAACCACTTGGCCATGGGGCCAACCTGATTGATTCTTTTTTATATTTTCCAGTTCTTTGTTGAAGTTCTCACTGAGTTCATCCGTTCTTCTTCTAAGATCAGTGAGCATCCTATGACTATTAGTTTGTACTCTTTGTCAGGTGGATTGTTTATCTCTGTTTCATTTAATTCTTTTTCTGAGAATTTATCCTGTTCCCTTATTTGGAATGTACTCCTTTGTCTCCTCATTTTGACTCTTTCTCTGTTCTTGTGTCTATGTATTACATAGATCAGCTATGTTTCCTGATCTTGGAGAAGTGGCCTTGTGTAACAGATGTCTTATGAGGCTTAACAGTGTGCTTCCCTCTCATCATCAGTTCCAAATGTTCCTGGAGTGTTCACTGTGTGAGCTATGTGTGTCCTTCTGTTGTGGGAGGGTTACTTTTACTGCAGGTGCTCAAGAAGGCAAGGCTGTCCCTCTGGCCAGTTGGTTATAATGCTCAGATGTGTGTGGCTGCTATGGTCCCTTCAGTCACTTTATTGGGCATGGGGAGCCCCCCACAATTGGCTGCAATGTATAATAGCACATACCTCTTGCAGTTTTTCTGTTAAGTGAATAGACCCCCAGCATGGCTAGTTGCTAGGCTCAGGGGCTTACAATAGCTGTAGACCTCAGGCCTGCAAGGCTGTTGTCAGCATTCTCAGGATTGTAGCTCAGTGGGGGCGGTCCCAGGCATGGGAGCACTGAATTGTTTCAGGCTTTGTAAGGTGGGGCCAATTCTCTATGTAGCTATGAGAAGCAGAAGTCTGCTGCAGCTGACAAGCCCCATTGCCCACAGGCCCACACACCCTGTCAATGTAGTCCTGCCCAATGTGCATGCCTCGACCCACGGAAGCAGACCCAGTCACTCTGCTGCAGAGGCCCCACGCACTCCACCAACGCAGGCCTGCCCCTTCCACACACCCTGCCCCACAGATATGCCTACTCACCCTGCTGCAGAGGTCCCAGACACCTCACCTATGCTGGCCCATAGTTTGTCCAAGGGCTTGCTATTGGGTGGTGCCAGTCCCTAGAGTGGGCTGCCTGCCCTGGCTGAGCTGGATTAAATCAGTGCTCTAGCAGGTTAGGCAGACCCCTGCACTACCTGGCCAGGAGAAGAACTCCAATGGTGTGCACCAGCATCTATGTCAGCACACCTGTACTAGGTCACAATAATGGCTGCCACCAATGTCTCAGTCCCTGGGGAGGTGCTCCCAGCCTGAGCAGGTCTCACTTCCCACTGAGATGCACCCAGACACTATCAAGTTAGTCTCTTTTTGCCAAAGGACTGTGTACCTTTCTTACTGGTGATTTTAGGTTGCTTTCTGAAATGGGTGAATTTATTCATGGGCCTTTTAAGAGTAGGATTTATTCCCACATTATTTCTGATTGCTTTTCTAGGGGTAGTCACCATTGTTCTTGATAGTCAGCAAAGCCAGATATTATGACACTTTTCTTGGTGTGCTGAGTCCAAAAGCTGCTTATTGTAGTAAAGCTCCTCTGCTTGGATCCCTCTCTCCTCCAGGGAAGGCTGCGTACCTTAAGATTGTTCCCAACTGGCTGTGAAGTGCTGGAGGTAGAAGGTGGCTTTTTTTCTCTCCAGAAAGGAATTTCTGCCTCTTCCACCTCACTCAACGATCTCCCTTGTAGTAGGGGTTCTTTTTAACCAGTTTCCAGTTCTCTCTCATGGGTAATTGGTCCAAGAATAGTTGTAAATTTGTTGTGTCCATGGGAGAAGACGAGTTCAGAGTCTACCTACACCACCATTTTGACACCGGTCCCTAAATATTTCTTGAAAATTGGCTGAATGCATAAATGGAAAGAGCATAAAATATGAACTAGAATACTAAGTTATAATTCTGATTCTGCCCCTAAAAGTATGCCTTTTATTAAGTATGGTGGACAGACTCTTAAGGTGGCTTTATGATCTCTACCTCCTGATGTTCACACCCTTGTGTGATCTCTTCCTCTAGAGGGTAGGCAGGCCCATGACTTGCTTTTAATCAGTAAAATTCAGCAAGGTGATGAGGTGTATGAGATTAGACAATTACGTTACATAACACTGTAGTGCTTGTCTTGCTGGGTTTTCCCTCTCTGCCCTGCTGACTTTGAGGGAGCAAGTGGCCATGTTGGGCAACTATACATGGAGATGGCCTCTAGAAGCTCAGAAGGGCTTCCAACAAACAGCCAGTAGGAAAGTGAAACCTGCAATCCTACAACCACAAGGAACTAAATTCTTCCAACACCTAAATGAACTTGAAAGTGGGTTCTGCCCCATTTGAACCTCAGATGAGGCTGCAACCCTGGATGATGTCATTATTGCAGCCATGTGATACTCTAAGCAGAGGATACAGTCAAACTCTGTCCAGACACATGACTCATAAAACTACAAGAAAGCAAATGTGAGTTGTTTTAAGCTGTTATGTTTGTGGTGATAACTTCACATGGTAATAGAAAACTAATACAGTAAGTGACTCACTGAATATTGGTCTCCATAGTTGTAAAAGGTAAATAAAAATATCTGTCCTATTTTAGTTATTCTATTTTAAAAAATAGTTAAAATGAAAAGACAATATATTTAAGAGCACTTTAAAAGGCTAAAACAGCATATGAGCACTGTATTTTAAGAGAAACACTTTACTAATGTGATTCAATTTATTCTTCCAACAACACTTTGAAGGATGTAGTATTATTTTTTTTTCATAGCCAAGGGAACTGTGATACCTATTTTACAGATGAAGAATTTGAATCTCAGAGAGGTCAAGTAACCAGGTTAAGGCAACATAGATTGTAAATGATAGGGCTCAGATTTAAACTCTGTATTGAATTACAAACCCTAGCACTTTCTACTGATTGCTAGTAAAACAAAGTATGTTGAAAATTATATAGGACCCCTTCCTATGTTGGTATTTTTCCAGGATTCTACTGGGAAGATTCAGCATCTTAAGATTATAAAAATTATTGTAATTCTTAAGTTTAATGAAGCACACATTCCCCTAAAATACTCTATCACAGATGCTGTATCTCTTAACAAGTTTGATTCAACAACAACAAATGTTTATCAGGGGCTTACAATGTACTAGGCCATATTTGAGCACATAACATATATTATCTCAATTAACAAAAAATGGAAAACAAAACTTTTAATTGATGATCTTTTTCAATAAGATTATTAACTTCAAGTATCTTTCTTTAGTCTTAGAAAGTAACTGAAATAAACCTGGAAGACTCATTTCTGTTCTCCATTATGCTAAGAGCTTTCTATGTCATTTTACAGAAACTTTGAATGAACGTGAAAGGACAGAGAGGCTTGTGCAGTTAGTGCCAGTAGCAAATAGTGTTAATCTCTAAATCCTGCTTTGGCCTATGGGGAAATGGACTTTTAAGGAGGAACATTTCTGGTGTCTAGCTATTTCTTACTCTTTCTTGGAGGAGAACCTGACCTCTTTTTGGGCCAGTCTATCCTCAAGTAGACCCATGATGTCAGAAAAACAAGAAACAGGCCTCACTCTCTGTTTCTCTCTCTAGATGCCCAACTGCGTGATCAATTAGAAGAGCCAGTGCTTTAATGCATACCTCCTCAGCAGTAAAAAGATTGGGTTAGGTAACCACTTGAAGGCCCAGATGAGCAGGCACATATATCAGGTGATTCCTTTGCCCGGGATGCATTAACTTCAATCCTACTAGAGAAAAGATAGGAATCGCCATTTTGGCATCAGGTCCAAATTGCATTCTTCTATTAATTGCCATGAAAACAACTGATACTTTATGGGGCTGGCCCTGTGGCATAGCATTAAGTTCACGCCCTCTGCTTCAGTAGCCTAGGGTTCACCGATTCAGAACCTGGGCACAGACCTATGCACCACTATCAAGCCATGCTGAGGTGGTGTCCCACATATAAAGTAGAGGAAGATGGGCATGGATGTTAGCTCAGGGCCAATCTTCCTCAAAAAAAAAAAAAATGATGCTTTAGACCTCTTTGTCTGTGTGTGCAATTCTCAATCAGTTGGGATATGGGAGGCAAGAATAGTGAGTGAGTGGCACCCAAAATTGCCAATAGTGCCCTTTTACTGCTGGAGGTTCTGTCCTTTCTCCATTTTGGAAATTTCTTATATTGAAATATTTTTTAAAATCTATGAAAATAACCCCCTCACCCATATCTCTCTTTGTTTATCTAATTCTAGCCCAACTGCCTCCAACTTCCAACTGCTTACAAGGCATTCCCAACTGAATACCACATTGTACCTTGCAATTAGCCACTGTGATTCCTAAACTGTGATGGTGAGCACCTGATGAGCTAGTTAAACCTCTAACTTGCCAGCCCCTGCCCCTTTGGATCTTTATGGGATCCTAGAATTTGTATTTGTAATCAGTACCCAAGGTGATTCTTATGTTATAAGAATGTTTAATAGTGTAATTGGCTTAAAGGGCTGAGAGACTTCTCAAATACTCCTTGGCAATCTCTCTTCTTTCTCTTTAATGCTTCATAGTGCACCATGAGCTCCATATTATACTCGGTACCTGTGGTACAACTTAACCTCAGCCATCTTTGATGTCAGGGATGTTCACTCTCTAGAAATGATTCCTACTCTAATGGTGATTTTATAACAAGCCTCTGGATGCATCGGAACCTCACTTCAATCAAACTATCCTAGATATTTTGAAATTTCTTATTATGGAAAATTGCAAACATATGTAAAAATAGTGAGACTAGTTTAATGAAACTCCCTATACCCATTGCTAGCTTCAATAATCAACCATGCACAGCTAATTTTGTTTCATCTATACCTCACTCTTTTCCCTCACCTCTGATTTTCTTAAAACAACTCTCAGGCATCACATCATTTCGTTTATAAATATATCAGTACGACTATCTAAAAGATAACAAATACCATTATCACACATGTAAACAATAATTCTTAACATTAGCAAATGTCCAGTCAGTAATTGTTAAATTTTCTCAAATGTCTATCATCTGTCTACCTATCTATCTTTAGTTTACACAATCAGGTTCCAAATAGGGAACTTACATTGACTTTGGTTGATATATCTCTTAGATCTGTTTTAAGTTTCCTCTCCACCCATATCTTTTTTCCCCTTGCTATTTATTTGTTGAAGAAACCAGAATATTTTTCCTGTAACATTTACTACAGATACTGTTGATTGCATTCCGCTGTTCCTTTCATTTTTTTCTAAGTTGGAGTTAGACTTACAAGGTTGATCAGATTCAGGTTCTGATCTTTGAGCAAGAACACTTCAGAGGTAGGATTGTTTATTTTCATTAAGGGGCTGATCATGTCTGCTTGTCTTTCTTTTTGTGATGTTAGCAGCCGCTGATTCTCAACATCTGAGGTCATTATTTCATTACAGTACGTTATGTGGGATATGGTGATATTCTAATTCTTTCATTTTTTCTGTATTCAATAACTAGAATATTTCCTAGAAAGAAAAAGTCTACTTCGTTAAGTACTTGTTTACCTTGAGGTATATTCTTTTGGGGAAAGGCAGGTGAAATACCTAATTCTTTCCCTTTATTTACAAGTTTTCATCAGATTCCTGGGCATCTTTCAAAGATGGCCAGGGAGTTTTTAAAAATAATATCATGATGGATTGTCATGCATTTATACATACTTGAAGTGCTTCCATCTATTGCATTATTATCCTCACTGATGCTCAGATTTTTATTATCCCCTCTCCCAGTCTTTTTGTTTCATGATTCCCTTTTTCTGCCTTTCAGTCAGCTATACTTAGCAAATGTGACTTGTGAACCCAGCATCACTCAGCTAACTTTTTCTCCTAATTGCTTACCTGCTCCAATGACACCAAAGAGTGGGACTAAGTATAAACTCTACTCTGCTCTATGTCAGTTATGATTATGTTCGTGTTCTGTAGGCAGACAGATATATGAGTCTAGAGTTAAAGGGGGCTAAGCTTGGAGATAGAGGTTTTGGAAACACCTTCTCATAAGTCATAGTTAAAACCATCAAAAACAATGAGATTCCCAAGGGAGACTGAAGAGATAAGATGGTTACAGCCCCAGATTACACAAACATGTAAAGAGTTGGCGGAGAAAATGGATCATGGGAAGGAAACAGAGTGGCAGAAGAGGAAACTGGGCAACAAGGACAATGTGATTTAAAGGAAGCCAGAGAGGGGAAAGGAAGTATTTAGAGGGCAACCACGGGATGAGGGCTTACAGAGTCTTTTGAATTTATCACTTAAGAGGCAATTGGTGACCTTCATTAGATGAGTAAAGAGTAGCTCATATTGATTAGGCAACATGGCCAAAATCATAGCTGATAAGAGGCTCAATGAGGATCCAAACTCTGATAGTCAGACTCCAAATATTCTGCTCTGGCCACTGTGCAATGCTACTCAATCAACTGCATTGTGGTTTCCATGGCAAATTGCTATCCACATTCTCCCTGGAGCTCTAATGGATTATAATGACATCCCAGCTAGATGGGATTTAGAGTCTACTTGGATGTCCCTGATGATTGCAATCAGATCTGAAATCTCCACACTCCTGGCCTCATATCAAATGTTAGGAAGGAGGCCAAATTCTCTAAATCTTCTGGCATTAGTATCCTGTGCTCTGAGGTACAATCCTTCAGTCCATAGCTGCCCAAGGACTGGTGTGTGTGTGTGAGTGGAGAGTGGTACCCAGATGTGTGCATTTATTTGTGTACATATCTATGCTGATGACATTTCTGTGGTCGAGGACTGCCATATTTTTTCTCAGCATTCAGCTGCAGTTCTAAACACCCTGTAGATTAACAGACCTGGCCTTGAGAGAGTCAAGCTTTCTCAGTTCCAGGCTCCCCAGTCTTGATATTACACTGACAATATAGGTCAAAAATAAGAAGGAGGAATCAGCACTGTTTTAGAAACAGGCTTGTAATCAGCGAGCCAGAACCCTATCAATCAAGTGGTCTGCATTTCTCCCCCAAAGCTCCTCTACCTGAGATTTCTACTCTGGTTAAATTTGTCTCTGTAGTACCTGTTCTCATATTATTTTCCCCTTACAGATTATCTTTCTTCTTCAAAGTTCTGCTCTGTTCATTCATTCAAGCATCACTTGTTTGTTGGTTTACTTATTCACTTTGTAAGCATGGTGGCTTGCTCATACTGTTCTTTCCCCCTGAGATCCCCTATCCTTTCTACTCTCTTATCTGTCCAACCTATTCCTCTCACTACACTGGTCTTAGTGACCTGCTCTGTGCTCTCCTAACACTGCCTTCATATCTCTACCACAGTGCATCTCAGTGATCTGTTTTCTCTGTGAGTAAGGTCTCTGAGTAAGGGGAAATGTTTTATGTCTTGTTATATCTCACGTAAGTAGGAGCTCAATGATAACTATTTGTTGTAGTGAAAGATATTTGTTTAGAGTTCAGTATGTGAAATCACCTAATCCTATCTGAGTTGAGTTGTCCAAATGGTCAGGTGTTGACAAGGTCTGAAATATCAATGAAACACAGCAGAACTCTAGGGACTTTATAATTTATTTGACTTTGCATTTACACACACACACACACACACCCATATATGACATTCAATATAAACCTTCAGTATAAGCCTAGGGGTATATGTGTGTTTGTATTAAGGGAAGGGAGATATAGATCTGAATGTGTAGATTATTAAGCAGGTGCATTCGCTACGTGCCATAAAGAATACAGAGGAGAGAGATAGCACTTCTAACTTTAAGCTTGCAGCTTAAATCTCCTCTCCTTCCTGCCCTCACCACCTCTTTTTTGTATCTAGGTCTCCTGATTTGGAAAGTTTGTAACATTAACTGCTTTTAGTGCCCAGTATACATTAGAATGATGAGCTATTTCCTATCGTTTACTTACTCTGTGCATTTTGAGCTATACTCTAAGCAACAAGAGGGCCAAGGTCATGCCTTATGTTATATGTTGCCGAAAAAATGTCTAGACTGGAGCTGCCACATAGTGGAAATTTAGTGAACGCTCAAGGATAAGTGGATACCTACGAGAGTCCATGCCTGTCATATTAGTTTCAACAGCATGCAGATCAAGAGACAAAAGGCACATGATTTCTAATGGGCCTACTGGAATGTGTTTGACTCTGTTCCTCAATGAAAAATAGAAGCAAATACCTCTCTGAGTTTGGATTATGCCCGAAGTTTTCAAACCATAAACAACCAATGCAAAAGGATTATATTATTGTGAGTTCTCTGAGGTCTCTTTCACAGGGCCTCACTGAAGCAAGAAGATGGCATAATGATGACTGGGCTTTTCAGAGGAAGCTTCCCTTGCTGCTCTGTGAGAGAGTTTAGATGTGCGTTTAGCATTTGAAAGACTGCCCGGATATGAAGAGAGACATTCTGCAAAAAGTTATTGTGCCTTGAATAATTTTAACACCACCAACAGAGACAAAAAAAATGACCATCTATTTATATTTCTAAGAATTATTCTTTTTCATTGTGTTCATGAAATGTGGTCTCTTGAATGTCTAGAAGAAATGTCATCCCTAAATATTTAATACTATTGGGTTTCCAGCTTGAAAAGAAGAAAAAATTGGAAGAAAAAGAATTCTTTCAGTGATAACTCTTTCAATTTTTGATGCCTGCTTCCTTTTCCAAAGAACAATGAGTGTTTCTTAACAAATTAATCTGACTGTTGTAAATTAGGCTTTCTGGTTAGCCTTTGCCATTTTCATCAGTGGGGTCACTATTATACAATTTATGGAGATTTGCTTGGCACTTGTTTAGTATTGGTTTATCTTTCTTTCTCTATTTAGCTCTGCCTTCGGAATATCTCTCTTCCCCCTTGAAGGGCAAAGACCAGTTTCAACAATGCTGAGTTCTACCTGTTTTTTGTTTTTTATTGAGATCCAATTGACATATAACAATATATTAGATTTAGGTTTACAACATAATGACTTGATTTACGTACATCTTATGAAATGATCACCACAATAAGTTTAGTTAACATCTATCACCACACACAGTCACAAATTCATTTTTTCTTGTGATGAGAACTTTTAAGATCTACTCTTAGTAACTTTCAAAAATATAATACAGTAGTAACTATAGTCACCATGCTGTACAGTATATCCCCAGGGCTTATCTTATATCTAGAAGTTTGTACCTTTACTGACTACTGCTATGCCATATTTAGGATGTCAGATCAGGTACTTAGGATTTTAAGATCATAAATCTTGAAATCACAAATGAGACAAGGTAACTTTCTGGTACGTATTTCATGATGAAAGATAAACACATTATATGGATGCAATTTTCTCTAAATTGAATGAAGTGTGCAATTTTCATGGCTTTATTTTAAAATTTAATGCTTTTGAGGATTACAATTTTATTTATTGAGCCTCCAAACTCAATGCATTTAAGGGGTAAAGAAAGTCATTTTGGTGCCTGGTGAGTGGCCGGGTTTCTTTTTCCTTCTCTGGAGGGGAGACTCCTGAATCACTGATAGGCGTCTCATTCCTAACAAAAGCTGCACTATAATTGTCTGGTCAGTTGTTGTGAGATTCAATACATTGATCAAAACACTTGTTCAAAATTGTCTTCCCAGTAATTGGTTTGTAGCCCTTTTGTTCCTTTTTGTTGCTGCTGCTGCCGGACCAAATCTTCCACTAGACCATCTCAAGTCAGGTTTCTGTGTCTTCTCTTTGAAGAAACTAATCACTCCATGAACACTGCCACCTGCATTGCCTTTCCAACAGAAGAGGAGTAACGGGCCCATGTAGTCACTGTATCACGGGTAATTCTGGTTCTGGGTCAAACGTTAATTATTTTGGTATTGACCAACCTGCTTAACTGCTCAGGACCTCAGTTTTCTCATTTATGAAATGCGTGAATTTTTGGGGGTGTTTTCTAGGATCCCTTCCAGCTCTGACATTCTATGATTTTATAGGATCAAATGACATAAAATTCATTAAGTACCATATGAAAATAAGGGATTATGATGTAGATGAAGATGACTAAAGAAGTGAGTTGTGAATTGAAATTTTGCCTCAGTTTATCCACAATATTATTCATTGCACCAGGATTCCAATGACTATGCTCTCTGCTGAGAGGAACAGGTTGACCAAGGAGTGATCTTTTACAACCTAGTTATGTGATGCTATGCATTTTCTATAACATATATAAGATTTGTGTGGTTAGTTTGGCACCCTTAACACACACACAAACATATCCAATACTTACTAGTGACTCTAGAATTAAAAGATATATTGTCATTGGGTTGGTATTTCTCTATGGCTATATTGTTAATTACATTTTACAAGGCTATTGTGGCAAATGTTGGCTTTTATGATTTTTCTTTTGGGCTACGTGCCTGCGTCTTCAGGTAGTGTAAAAATTGCAGCTGTGTCCTTAATGCCGTCAGAATTTCTTCCAAGGCTCATTTTCTTATTCTAGGTGTATATGATCTGGAAAAATTTATGAAACATTCTGCCCCTTCTTTCTTTCTTTTCTTTCCTTCCTTTCTTCCTGTCTCTCTTCCTTCCTCTTTCTTGTCCCTTCCAACAGAGTAAATTATCCTGCTTTTGAATCAGTTTTTAGTCTACAGATGTCTATTATGAAAATAGATGGAGCATGTAAAACCTGGCCGGTAGTGCCTGGCTTGGGTTAACGGGGACAGTGGATTACTAGGGAAGGAGAGTGGACAATCTGGGCAGAGAGATGGTGTCAAAGACAAATTGTGTTTATTTCATATATCTCTTGCCTATTCCTACCTGTCTCTACGTTTGCAAAGGTTACACGAGATTTTGGAATACCTCATTTTGCAGCCTCAGCCCAGGACACTCAAGAACCTGAATCTGTTGAAACACAACTCAAAATATAAGGACAATTCCTTCAGAAATTCTAAGCCATGGAGGTGTAAACTGTCTCCTTCCAGAACATATGATTAAACTCTGTTCAATGACAAGAATATCAATCAAAATATAAGTCCTAAAAGTTATTTAATAAATATCAGTTGAGTGCCCACTCTATAATCTTTCCTGATGTAGTGGATTTTCATAGATTTTGCTTACTTAGCATCCATATCTTCTTTGATAATCATATTTTAATTTTCTCCAGGACACTGGTTTTCAAAATGTTTTAATATAACCTACCAGAATGTGTTTAACACTGCAACCTAGTAAACACTGTTTAATATAAAATAAAATTTTTATAAAGTAATATTTACTCTTATTTCCTTTGATATCCTCTGATATTTTTCTTCTTTTATCTTCACATTTTTCTCTTCTATACTATCCCTTTCTATTCCATCTACTAAAAGTAAAAACAAAAGCAAGAAGAATACTTGGTTGCCACTCACCAAATTGATTTCATCATGCACTAAAACGGTCACATCTTGTTTTTTGGAAAAGACTCCCACAGACCACCCTTTCCTCTATGCTCATTACCTGTGCTGCTGGTGGAATTCGAAGGACTCCCAGATCTAATTGTGGAGCACGTGAAGTAACACAATCAAGACGTAGTGTTCCCCTGGCTTATGTGATGTGTTCAGCTATGGAGATAACCTAAGCCTGATAAATCACCCTGAATCTTTGTTGTTTGGTCGGGTGTTCCTTCTTTTCTGGTAGACTTGAGGTGGTGAAGTTATAGAGTCTAGAGCTGCTGCAGTGATCTTACACAAAGACAAGAAATCTGTCTGAAAATGAAACGTATTCACAGAGAAGAGCAGAGCCTTTCTGAGATCCAGAAGGAAATTTGTCTAAAGGCATCATATGAACTAAGCATCAAGCTATGCCTGAAGCCAGCCAGCTCCATTCCTGGGCTTTCCAGTTTTGAGAGCCAGTGTATTCCATTTTGTCTTAAGCCAAAGAGTCATAACTGAATCACCTGTAGACAACGGAGGAGTAGGCCACGTGACCTCCATTTTTCAAGTCTACTTTCAAACAACAGTATGCCACCTCACAGGTAGTGCAAGTACCTTATAACAATATTCCCAGTTCCTCCTTCCCACCCCTTATAACAGTGCTGTCATTCATTCTACTTATTTATAATCTATAATCATCAAATAATTTGTTCCTACATATTATTTTGAACAAACTATTATATGTTAGGTCATTTAAGAGTGAGATAAATAAAATATTTTATTTTACTTTTATTTATTTTTTCTCTAATGCTCTTTCTTTCTTTTTTTAATGTAGATCTGAGTTTCTGACCTATATAATTTTCCTTCCCTTCTGAAGAAATTCTTTTAAAATTTCTTGCAAGGCAGGTGTACTAATGACAAATTTCCTCAATTTTTGTGTCTTAGGAGGCCTCAATTCCTTCTTCACTTTTGAAGAATAATTTCACAGGGTACATAATTCTAGGTTGGTGGGGTTTTTTTATTAACACCTTAAATATTTTACTCCATTCTCTTCTTCTTGCATGGTTTCTAAAGGAATCTGATGTAATTCTTATCTTTGTTTTTCTACAGGTAAAGCGATTTTTTGCCTCTGCCTTCTTTCAAGACTTTATCTTTGATTTTGTACAGTATGAATATGATGTCTAGGTGTAGATTTTTATTTTCCCTGCTTGCTGTTCTCTGAGCTCCCTGAATCTGTGGTTTGATATCTGTTGTTAATTTTGAAAAATTCTCAGCCATTATTACTTCAAATATTTTATCTATTCCTCTCTTTCTTTCTTCCCTTTCTAGTATTTATGTTACACATATGTTAAACCTTTAATAATTTTCCTACAGATCTTGAATATTCTCCTTTTTCATTCCTTTTTTCTTTGCACTTCAGTGTGGGAGGTTTCTGTTGCCATGTCTTCAAGCTCACTGAATTTTTTTCCTTGACTGTGTCCAGTCTACTAATGAGCCCATCAAAGATATTGTTCATTTCTGTTAGTGTTGACTTCTAGAATGTCTTTCTTAGAGTTTTCATCTCTCTGCTTGCATTATACATTTGTTGTTGCATTCTGTCCACTTTTCCATCATATTCATCATAGTTATTTAAATTCCCAGGGTGTTAATTCCAACATCTCTGTCATATCTGAGTCTGGTTCTGATGCTCACTCTATCTCTTCAGGCTTCTTTTTGCCTAATAGTGGGCCTTGTAATTTTCTGTTAAAAACCAAATGTAATGTATTGGATAAAGGAACTGAGGTAGATAGTTCTTTAAAGTGAGGTTTATGTTTGACTCAGAATTAGACTGAGTTTAGCATTTGCTGTAACCGTAGTGTCAGAGGGTAAAATTTCCTTTAGTGTCTTGGCTTTTGTTTCCTCTGTTGCCTTTGGATGTCCCTAGAGACTCTTCCTTATAAACTATTCCTTAAATAGGGCCTGAGGTTTGCAGTTCATTTAGCTGTAACCCTCTGTTAGTGCACAGGAGGGTAAGCGTTCTATGGCCCTATGATTAGATCTCAGTCTTTTAGTGAGGCTGAGTCGGGTATTTCTCTTCCTCCACATCAAAGGCTAGAGAGGGCTGGAGTTGGGTATTCCCCTTCTCAGGGTCAGTTAGGCTCTGGTAAAACCTCAATTGTTTAGGCTTTGGTAAAATAATTTTCCTAGAGTGTAGGCCCTGTGAAAGAGAACAGAAAGTGCTCAGCATATTTTAGAATGGTTACTTTATCTTTCCCCCTACCAGAAATATGAGGGGATTTTTCTCTAATCTTCAGAGTGAAAACCTGATAGGGCTCCTAGTGATAAAACTCCAAAGTAGGAGTCCACTAAAGAATGGGCCCTCTCAAAGTTATTAACTATCATGATTGTCCACCCTGAGCCTCTGGCAACTCATCAATTACAATGTAAAGTGTTCTCACTGAACCGGCTTTACCTGCAGACTTCTGCTCCTGGTAAGCTGTGCTTCTCTATATCCACTTGCTTGTCTCTCCAATTTGTAGGGCAGCAGTTTGCTTTGTGACCTCAGTTCTTTGAAGAATCTAACAAGAGTTGATTTTCAATTTGTTCAGCTTTTGTCTTACTGTGAGGATGGAAATGATGACACCTAAGCTCTTTACATGCTGGACCCGAAACTGGAAGTCCATATCCTCTATTTTCAAAGGGAATAACTATTTTTCAGTGATAGTCATGTACCAGGCATTTTGAGATATTATATCATGAATTAGGTAGATCTATTTTACAGAATAGAAAACTGAGGTTGAGTGAGGTTAACTGATTTGTCCCAGATCACTTGTGTAGAAAGTTATAAAGCTAGAATTAGCATAGATCTGTTTGATTCCAAAGCTGATGCTCTTTGTATTCTATTCACTTCCAGTAAGGACCTCACAATAATGTTATAGAAGCCACAGGAGCACACAGTAATGTTAATTGCTGGATTTGAGTAGGAGGAAAGCAACGGAATTCAGGCAACAGCATTATACAAGAAAAGGTGGCAGAAACATGGAGAGAGTGTGTGTGTGGGTTCTTTGAGTTTGGACAAGAAGTTTGCTTGTGTGGTAGAGCAGAAGATTGGAGGGGTAGGCTTGGCCCAGATGATCTAGGCATTCACATTCTTAAGGTAATTTTACTTTATTTTTTATTAAAGAGAGGAAAATGTATGAATCTAGGAAACACTATCCTCCCCCATGTCAAAGAGCTAATCACTTTCTCATTCAGTTATGTGTCTCCACAAAGAATGAGCCATATATAATGAACTCCAGGTACACACAAAATATCTTTCATTTTAGTAAGGTATGTCCTCTAAAAGTGAAGATTTTATGCAGTATAAAGTGGGTTGCCAGTTTTGCAGGGTTGCGTGTTTTGGGGAAAGGTGAAGAGAAGAGTATTGTTTCTCATTTAATTTTCAGCATTATAAAAGCTTATGTCTCCATTTCCTCCAAAAACATCTGTTAAACTACAAAGCCAATTCAAGCAAACAAAAGAATTTGAAAGAAAGACCAAATGCTCTGTCTCCAAGAAGACATGTTTAGCTTGGTTCGAATTGACATTCATATGCATTCAAAAGCAATTAAACTCTCACAAAAGCAGCACAACAACAGGAGACTGGAGCACTCCTTGTTTTCAAGCATTTTAGAGCTCCATTTCAGGAGGAGGAAGGCCTGGAGCCTATTCTCATTAGTTGCTGTATTTCTAGCTCAGTAAGGTAGTAAACAGTCTTCTCAGGGACTATTTGTTTGGAAAGTCCAAAGTTGATTAAAAACTATAAGAAAAAAAAATTCTTATCACCCTAACCACGAATCTAAAATATCCCCCTCCTGCAGAGTTTTTATCCCAATATCCTAATTCCTCACAGCACTTATTAGGAATTCTTTGTTTACCTGCCTGTGTGTATCTCCCCATTATAATGTTTATTCAACAAGAACAGGAAACTTGCCTGCTGGTATATTCATATGTTGCCAGTTATAAGTATTCATTAAATATTGTTGAATGAATAAATGAATGAGTGAGTGAAGAAGTGAATGAATGGAATTCCTGTCCCAGACTAACAGAAATCATCCTCAAGGTTTGCTCGAGGTTTAAGTTACCATTACATTTCAGTTCATTATTTTATTGTCTGACATCAAAAGTCTTAGATGTGGTAGATTGATTGGTGAATTATAATTTTGGTGTATGTTATCTTCTTTCTCACCCTTCCAGTTTAGTAGATGATAACCCTTCCGATTTTGAATTGTCCAGAGTTAGAATAATAAGCATGCCATATTCCTTGTGTTTAAGCTCATAAGGTACTCCTAGGTATAAAGCAGTAAAAATTAAAAATGAGAATAGATACGGTAGATTCAATTTCCTTGTCTTACCCATCTCCCAGAATAAATCCAATTAAAAATCTTCCAATCAAGGAAAGGAGTAAAGAAGAGAAGAGGGCATTTACTGGATTTGTGACACTGTTTGCACCACCCTCTAGAGATGTTGCTCATGAGGATAGGGTGGACAAATATGAGCAGAGGCAGTGTGGAGCTGAGATTTGTTTGTCCAGCCCGGAGTTCTGGTGATAAGCAGGTGATAGGTGATATGTCTCTTGGATATAATAGTGCAGAAATTCTAGAGAACAGATGCTGCGAGGTTTGTTATGGACAAAGTGAGCATCTGTTGGCAACTCAAGCCTTCTAGGGCCTCAGGATGGGCTAGCAGAATAGGTTAACCTTCCCAGTGACCATGGCAAAGGTGTAGAAGGGCTGGAGGAGGACTCAAAAAGTATGGAAAGTCTGAGGATGTAAACTAGGAAGACCCCAAGTAACCACACTGGGGTTACTACCTGACCTACTGGACCTACTACCTGAAGGCTAACGCAGGACTTCAGATACCTGGTAAAGTAACAGGGACAGAGACCATCAAATCAAATCCTTAACCAGGTGACTGGTTACCTCAGTGGGTGTCAGCATGAAGGGGACATGTCTGAAGATCACCTAAGACAAGGTACATCTCACAGAAGGGCGGCTTAGGATGTAGCCTTAAAGAGACTATGGAATGGAGCTTTTCTTTCTCTCTCCATTATTGCTTTTGTAATAGTGGTTAAGTTTCCTAGAGGTTTGAATCAATATGTGGAAAAGGGAGAGAGAGAATAAAATCTGAGAGTGATTTTGAAAATCTAAATATGGCTGCATTAAAATTCTGAATTGACTGGGAAGTGGCTGAATAGGAAGAAATTTACCTGAAAGCAACTTGATATCAGTTTTCTGCTACTGAGCAGAAATGAGATCTTAATGATAGGAATTATATTTCACTATAGAAAAATAAGTTACATTTTTGCATATATTGGTTTTGCATATATGGGTTTGCATATACCAGTTGAATCCATTATATAGTCCCAGGAATTTAATTTTTTTTTAAGGTTTCAACTCCTGATGATTTTCTCTTTTGTTTCTCTACTATCACTCCTTTGTACACCCCATCTTCGTTTTTTTTGTGGGACCATTCATGATTCAACTAGTTTAGAGTGAGTTGTTAAAACAATGCAGAAAAGTCAAGAGGCAAGGAAGTGCTTATTCATGTAGTTAAAAGAACAATATTCCTCTCTCCCTACCTCTGCTTGTGTTGTTCCCTTTGCCTAAAATATCCTCCCCATTCTACTTAATCAAATCCTACTGATCAAGTCTTCATTCAGATCTTACCACCTCAGTTCAGATTTCTCTGATTGCTCTAGCCCACATTGTGATCACCTGCCCTAAACTCTTAAAGGTTGTGCAGTTGCAACTGCATAGTTAGAACTGAATTATAATTGCCTGTCTTTGTTATTTTTCTAAAAACGTTATTCTTTACTTATTTTGTCAGATTGTGAACTACCCAAATCTTCCTTACCTATCTTTGAACACAAAGTCTTGGGCAAATGGATAATTGCTGACTGACTTCAATATTACATTTAGATTCAAAGTAACATTTTGATTTAGAATTCAAGTTAAGTGGGCTTACATATCCTGAATTGCTCTGTCTAAAGTCAGCCAACCAACCTATTAGTTTCAAAGGAGGTGACCAATATGATCCCAATTTGAGGTGTCATGACCGGTACTGAATTCAAAGCATGCTTTAATCAATTTGATATATAATATGCTTTCCAAATGGTATAATATAGGGTGGATTTCCATGATACAAGACGGGTGGATAGAGTTAACATCCTAAGTATATATCACTTTTGTTCCTGTTTCTTACATAGTCACATCCATCCAGAACAACCATGCCTTGCCCCTTTCTCATCCCTCCCTTTCCCATCTCCCACCACTTAGAGTGTTAGCTTCAGGTACCCAAGGGCACAATCAGACTCAAATCCATTTAGAGACTGGGGTATGTCTCTAATAAAAGTGGTAAAGCAATTGCTTGGAAACTGCCCTCGGGGGAGTGTAAAAGTTGTGGTGAGAATCAAACTGAAGAATAGAAAAAAGAATACTTCCCGCCTGGTCTTCAAATTGAGAATGCATTTGAGCTTGCATAAGCCCTGCTGATTCTTGATGCCTGTACCCAGTTATTAGTAATCTTTTATTGGCATGTGTGAATTAGATATTCTTTCAAGTCGCTTTTCATAGCTATCCAGAAGGGTGATGGAGATGGATTTGTATCCATCGTCTGGCCATCACTTTGGCTCTTATTTGACTTGGCAGGTTTGATGAAGAGCTGATTCTTGGCACACATTGGCAGATTCTTTGATGGGCCCATTGTTAATATTGACAGGATGAGGTGACTTTCCCAGTCTGAGCTTTGTGTTTGCTGAAGTTTGTCCTCTATCCTTATGTTCTTATTCATTATAACAGTCCTTTTCCATCTTTTGCATCTTCAGTACTCGGCAAATCCCAACAATTGTTAGAGTTATTTTTATGATGTAATTTTTATTATAATTCTAGTGACAAATATGTCTTCTGTTTGTTGAGAAGATGTACTGGCTTGCGAGATAAGAAAGGATTCTTCTATTTAACTTGTAGGGTGTCATCATGATGACTCCTTAAACTAAATCCTCAAGGTTCTTCCCCTTCCTTTCCATTACCTTCATTTAAGGGGATTCATTTTATTTTACTTCCTAAATAATCACATGCTGATTTGTTGCAGCTATGAGTAAAGACTAATAAGGTCACTCTTAGTGTCAAGGAGAAGACATACAGAATCTAAGTAGGAACTGTTAGGGCACACTGATGATTCTGTGACAAAACAAGCAGATTTGTCTTGGGAAGCTATCAATGGAGACCTGTTACACATGTCTGTTACCTTCAGCAAGAATGTGTAAGGACACCCAGGGTAGATACAGACTTCACTAAATAGTTATTAAGAAGCCGCAATGACTTAAAACTGTCTTGGTGTTTTGAAAGCAGTATTCTCTATTGCTTACTAAAATATGTTTCCCTTCTCTGATGGACATTGCACTGCTTTTAATCCGAGTCACATCAGCATACTTTAGAATGGCATCTTCATGTTTCTTCCTTTCACTTCAAGGCTACTCATAACGCCCTGCGAAACTGGATTTGGTTTTGCTGAATCAGATTCAGCACTGGATCTACAGATAATCTATCCCCACATTTCAGCCTAAGATTGTCATGGATATTTCCTC